>NW_026539223.1:0-119382 GCF_027791375.1 Indicator indicator
GTTCCATTGTCCGACTCAATCCTCTCTGGAGTTCCGTGTCTCCACAGGATTTGTCTTTCCAGGCCAAGAATGGTGTTACGTGCAGTTGCATGAGGAACTGGATAAGTTTCCAGCCATCCAGTGCTTGCCTCTACCATAGTCAGCACATACTGCTTACCAGATCGAGAACGAGGTAGAGTGATGTAGTCAATCTGCCAGGCTTCACCATACTTGTACTTAGACCATCGGTCACCGTACCACAAGGGCTTGATCCGCTTTGCCTGCTTAATAGCAGCACAAATGTCACAGTCATGGATGACTTGTGTGATAGCATCCATGGAAATGTCAATGGATCTGTCACGAGCCCATCGGTAGGTTGCATCTCTGCCTTGATGTCCTGATGAGTCATGGGCCCACCGAGCTAAGAACAGCTCACCTCGGTGTTTCCAGTCAAGATCAGGATCAAGATCAGAGTTTGTGTCCACCTGGGAAACTCTTGCAGCTAGATCTGCCTGATGGTTGTGTTGTTGTTCCTCAGTAGCTTTGCTCTTAGGAATGTGAGCATCAATGTGCCTTACTTTCTCTGGGATTCTGTCGAAGCCAGCAGCAATGTCTTGCCACAGATCTGCAGCCCAGAGAGGCTTTCCTTTCCTCTGCCATCCATTCTTCTTCCAGTCTTTCAGCCAACCCCACAAGGCATTGGCTACCATCCACGAGTCGGTGTAGAGATAAAGCTTTGGCCATCTCTCACGTTCAGCTACGTTAAGAGCTAGCTGGACAGCTTTTACCTCTGCGAATTGACTGGATTCTCCTTCTCCATCTCTCGCTTCTGCAACTCTGCGCGTTGGGCTCCACACTGCAGATTTCCATCTCCGCTTGTTCCCAACAAGACGACAGGAACCGTCTGTGAACAAAGCATATCTCTTTTCATCATCAGACAGATCACTGTAAGGAGGAGCTTCCTCAGCACGAGTTACTCTCTCCTCTGGAGGTTTAGCACAGCTTGTGCCTTCTGGCCAGTTTGTGATCACCTCCACCAAACCAGGCCTTTCGAGATTTCCCATTCGAGCTCTCTGTGTTATCAGAGCCATCCACTTAGACCAGGTAGCATCTGTTGCATGATGTGGTGAAGAACCTTTGCCTTTGAACATCCAATTCAGAACTGGCAATCTAGGAGCTAGAAGAAGTTGTGACTCAGTTCCAATCACTTCAGAAGCAGCTTTCACTCCTTCATAAGCAGCTAAAATCTCTTTCTCTGTTGGAGTGTAGTTTGCCTCTGAGCCTCTGTAGCCACGACCCCAGAAACCAAGAGGACGTCCTCGTGTCTCCCCTGGAGCTCTTTGCCATAAGCACCAGGTTGGACCATTGTCACTCGCGGCCGTGTACAGAATGTTCTTAATGTCTGGACCAGTTCGGACAGGTCCCAGACCCATCGCTTGGACTACCTCTCGCTTGATCTGGTCAAAGGCTGCTTGTTGCTCAGGACCCCATTGGAAACTGTTTCTCTTTCGAGTCACATCATATAGAGGTTTCACAATCTGACTGTATCCAGGAATGTGCAGTCTCCAAAATCCCACTATGCCTAGGAAACGCAGAGTTTCTTTCTTGTTGATGGGATTTGCCATGGTGGAGACTCTGTTTATCACATCCATTGGGATGTGACGGCGACCATCTTGCCACCGCACTCCCAGAAACTGGATTTCTCTGGCAGGTCCTTTCACCTTGTCTCGCTTGATAGCGAAACCAGCTTGCAAGAGAATGTCAATGATTTTGTTACCTTTCTCGAAGACTTCTTCAGCAGTCTCACCCCAGACGATGATGTCATCGATGAACTGAATGTGTTCTGGAGCTCCACCTTTCTCCAAAGCATCATGGATCACTGCATGGCAGATGGTTGAACTGTGAATCCACCCCTGGGGCAAACGATTGAATGTGTACTGAATGCCTCTCCAGGTGAAAGCAAACTGAGGCCTGCATTCTTCTGCTATGGGAATAGAGAAGAAAGCATTAGCAATGTCTATGGTAGCATACCATTTGGCCTGCTTGGATTCCAGCTCATATTGGAGTTCCATCATGTCTGGTACAGCTGCACTCATGGGTGGAGTTACTTCGTTCAAGGCACGGAAATCAACTGTCAGACGCAACTCTCCATTCTGCTTTCTCACAGGCCAGATTGGACTGTTGAAAGGTGAATGAGTTTTGCTGATGACTTTCTGACTCTCCAACTGACGAATCAAGTTTTGAATGGGCACCAAAGAGTCACGGTTGGTTCTGTATTGTCTGTGATGCACAGTTTGAGAAGCAACCGGCAGCTTTACATCCTCTATCTCATGTTGTCCCACAACTGCAGATTCATCTGAAAGCTCAGGTCTGATAGACAACTTCAATTTTCCTCCATCAATTTCTACAGTTGCTATTCCAAAAGCCCATTTGTAACCCTTAGGGTCTTTAAAACGCCCTTCTCTCAGAAAGTCAATTCCCAAAATACAAGGTGCATTAGGACCTGTTACAATAGTATGTTTCTTCCACTGCTTCCCAGTTAAACTTATATCAACCTCTATCTTAAACAACTCTTGAGATCCACCAGTGACTCCCTGAATAGTTATAGATTCTCCCCCTTGATAATTTGATGGTATTATGGTGCACTGAGCTCCTGTGTCAACCAAGGCCCTGTACTTCTGAAATTTTGAAGTGCCAGGCCACTGGATGTACACATCCCAATAGATTCTGTTATCTCCATTATCCCTTACCTCCCCCTGGCAGAAGGCAGGGCACCCCTAATGGTGGGGATTACCTCCACATGTACAGCTGGCACAACGTCCAGCACCAGAATTAGGATCACTGTTGGAGCTATCAGAGTTGTTCTGGGAAACTGAGGAAGTGACAGCTACCCTCCTGGTATTGCTACCTCGGGATCTGCCCCTCTGCAGCTCCCGTAACCTCTTGAAAAGATCAGAAGTTGGTTGACCATCCCATCTGTTCATGTTCTCACCAAACTGATCACGCAGAGTTATCCAGATACTGCCACGTGATTGCCTCTGCTGTCTGTTTTGGTTTGACCTATTCTGGAATGGCCTTCTTGGAGCACGTCTGTTCCTAACAGCTGAAACTTGTATCCATCTGGAGGAAGAGGAATTAGAATCATCCCCCTTCATCAAGTTGGATATGGAGGTTTTAAGTTCCTCCTTCAGCTCTTTCATGCAATTCTCCATCTTTCCAGACAGAGTTTCAATGGCTGAAACCAAAGAAGTACGTGCAAGACTATCCTCCAATTGCCTCATTTGGTCAGTGAAATGGCCAACAGTGGGAGGTGCTCCACCATAATTTCTTGCCACAATCCTGCTTGCCAGAATAGTAGCATAATTAGGAGGAGCAAGCTTAATGAGCTTTTTGGCAAGGCCTGTTCCAACAGGAATTTCATCAGGATTCAGAGTCTTATGATCTCCATACATTACTTCTCTCACAGCAAACTCTCTCAGACGCTTGATTCCCTCAGCTATTGTGGTCCAAGGCTTAGGGTTCCATGGTAAATCATCTCTGCTGGGGTACCTCAGCGAGACTGCCAGTAGGAGGCGTGCCCACAGAGAAACTTTACCAATGCACTTGCCTAGGTGCCTGTCTATGCCTGTATCCTTTGAGAGCATCCCCAACTGAGAGGCCGACTTGTCGCCTACCACCAATGCTGGGGCTCCCATATCAAAACACCTGGCTAGCCAAGACAGGACTGGCTCATTATCTCCTCTGATGTAATCCTTCCTCACATGTCTAATTTCCTGTCTGGGTGCATTAGCTGACTGTATGTCATCCTCATCATCATCATCATCATCCATGTGGGGTCTCAAGAGGTCTACCAGAGTTTTAAGGCTAACCCTCTCTTCCTCATCAGAAGGATCTTTCTTAAGAGAGGGACCCTGAGTAGAAGGACCCTCATCTCCATCTGCACCATCTCCTGCAGCATCTGCATCTCCTTTACGCTTTCTGGTTACAGTGGCCACCAAATTTACTGGCTTGGTTTTCACATTCACAGCAGAGTTGGAAGAGCAAGTAGCCTTATGTCTTTCTTGACACAGTGCTATCAGTAGCCATATGATTATTCCAAGAAGCAACAAATTTAAGATTAAGGCTAGTACAAGATATCTAGGGTACCACTGGTTACAAAGACCCTCTGTAGTTGTAAGAGGAGTAACAAACTCATATGTGTCTGCTAGCAGATCCATAGTTGAGTTACCATAGCTTCTTAGCCCAATAAGACCATAACAGAATTCACCAACATTCAGTAACTTGTTCTTAACCCAAAGAAACGACTTATATGCCACATATCTCACAATCTTGTCTATCATGCAGGAAACAGCCCATCTGTAAACAATCACACTGATAACAGATAAAATAGAATGACTCAGAACCCAAAACAGCTTCATTTTGCTTCCTAATCTGAGCAGAAATAAATCACAAGCAATCGAGCCCCGAGTTGGAGCGCCAAAAATAAAAAGTGTGTCGGTGTGAGCTGAAATTCCCCCCCCACCGACAATAACCAGGCTAGCCCAGTCTGGAAGCAAATGAAAAGCTGTATTTACAAGCAGAGTCTAAAATCTACAATGAAATGCAATGAATATGTACAAATATACAAAAATTCACAACATTCATAAATATATACAATCAACAGAAAAAGCACAACCGATCTCCCTTTGCTTCCCCCCAAGGGGACCCTCCCAAAGGGGCCTCCCTCTCCCAGGAGCTTCCCCCCCAGACCCCCCTGGACAGAGAAGCAGAGTTAGTTAAGCAGAAAATTGTTAACTTAGCTGCCAAGGTCAGTGTGTTATCTTCAGCCAGAAGAGAAGAAGAAACAGCAGCCAGACAGCCCAGCAACTGCCCCCACTGCCGAACGCAGAATGTGCAGAGTGCCTACTTTGTTTTGGGTAATAGTTCTTAAACATTTCTATCTATCCAATGGAAGTGTTTAGAACAATCGTTATTTTGCTTTCTTACACCCAATAGTGACTTATTTACATTCTTTCACTTTCTCTGTTTTGAACTTTGCAAGGAAAAATTAAAAAGACAGTTTCAAACCACCACACTGGGATTCCCCATTCCCCCACTGCTCAAGACATTGTTTAACATGCACATGGCACACTGAAATGACTTTTGCAAAAACAAAGAGGGGAAATGGTGGGGGATTCTCCAGAGGCCTGGTTAAACAAAGCTATCTATGTTTTAAATTTTTTTGCAGCTCTCTGATGATTCCCAGGAAACCCCAATGATATGTCATTTCAATTCTTTGATCACCACCAGTGCAGTGCCATCAGGTGTCAAAGTAAAAGTTCGGGATCTAGAAACAGGTCAATGGTCTGATCCCTGTGAATTAATAACCTGACGTGGAGGATATGCTTGTGTCTCAACAGGTTCTGGACCATGCTGGGTCCCAGCAAGATGTGTCCGACCGGTGCTTTCGTCACCCTTTGGGCACTGACCACGGCAACGGCCTTGCAGATCTCGAAGCAGCCACAGCAAAATGTGTGGGTCACGCTTGCCAAGGCCATAGGACAAGACACTCTGTGCCTCTCCGTATCCATGCCCGCCAATCCCTTCAGCACCTGCCTGGTGGGCATACTGGTGAATGGGTGGAAGGACATCAGTGAGAAAATTAAGCCACTGAACTTGGAAAGATCATTTTACATGTGCTTCTTGATACACTTCAATAAGACACATGGGAGACTTGAAAGCTTTCATGCTTTTGAGTGGGAAGGATTCAAAAAGACAAATTTGACATTAGAATATATGGCCAAGGGTTGGAACAATTGGACTCAGTGTCTTCCTTTCGCTGAATTAGAGCCTCAAGAGATTAGTATATTAGGATTGGTAAAAATGGATTACTGAGTTGTGTTTAATTTTACATTGGATAGAGCCACAAATATCCAGGACGTTACTCCAGCAGGGAGGGGGTACAGAAATTATACCTCATGGTGCAATCGGACTGAACTCATAGAATTGAAGAGGCATCCTCATTTTTGTCATCTGCCTGCAGTTGTTTTCCTTATTTGTGGAGATAGGGCCTGGCCAGACCAGCCTTCACGAGTCAGGGGAGGACCTTGCAGTCTCGGTCATTTAACCATGCCAAACATTCAATGATTTTTGATCACCTTAGGAAAAGGCAAAAGCATAACATTCATGCCTTTGAAACAGATTGTGATGATAGGGTAGAGTTTTGGAGGATAGAGAAGCTCATGGTAACAACTGTATTTTCTGGAGTTGGAATGGCACATGTTTTAGCAAGCCTGAATAAATTGGGATGTTGGTTAGCAAAACAGAATAATGCCTCCTCCCTGGCTCTGAAGGAACTCCTGTTGGATGTGGATTGTCCAACATGCAACTTTGCAAAATGGAGCAGCAATAGATTTTTTTTGTTGTTAGCATATGGGCATGGGTGTGAGGATTTCGAAGGGCTGTGTTGTATGAACCTGTCAGATCATTCAGTATCTCTACATAAGCGAATTCAGGAATTGGAGCAGGGGATAATGCATTTGTGAGTAGATAATGAGGGATGGCTTGAAGGATTGTTCAAGGGATGGGGAATTACAGGATGGCTCTTCTCGATCATCAAGACAGGGCAGTTGATTTTGGTGATTATGATGGTGGTGGTGTTAATGTTGCCTTGTCTGGCTAACCTGCTGCAAAGGGCCCTGCAGCAGGCAGCCTACACAGCATTTTCAGCACAGTTACAGAAAGGGGGAATTGTAGGAGACTGCGGCGGGTCCGCAGATTCCTTGCCTGGGAAAGAAGAACTTAACCTTGGGCAGATTACTTAGTATCAACAAAAATATGGAAGGTTCCGGAGATGCAGGTGGTTTGCAAGGATGAAGAGTGCCTGAGAAACTGTAAGATAGAAGGTTTAAATCCTCCCATGTGTAGTTTAACATAAACAGCTATTACCATAGTGGTATAGTGTGCTGGGGCACACCCATCCTGGATGGGGCTGAGAAGAACCCAGCCACAGGTGGACAAAAGAAATTTAATCTGGGGAGGGCTTGGCCCCTCCCCTGCTGGGAGAAGGTGGTCCCCTGACTCAGAGGTGGTCTATTCCACTTCCCCTTCCTGTCCAGCAAGCCTATAAAAGGGGGGATATCTTGCTGCTTTTCCCTTTTTCCTGCCTCGTCTGCTCGAGAGGACTTCCTGCTGCTGTCACTGTCTCCTGCACTGGACCACGTGGCTGGGGCCCTTTCTCTCTCTCAACTGAATCCATCGACATCCAGGGGAACACAAGGCCATCCAGGCTTCGTTTATATATATTTTTTCCCACTTACCCTCATCCCTTACCTCTGTAAACCCCCCCCTGTTACTGATATGTGTATATATATATATATATATAATTAATTTTTTTTCCTTTCCCTTTTGTGAAAACAGAAAAAAAATTACTCCTCCTACTTCCAAACTGACTTCAGAATATTTCTTTCACGATTTTTTTTTTCTTTTCCCCTACCCCTTTTTTTTTCCTTTCTTCTCTCTCTCCATCCTGCCGAGGAAAAAGGGAGAGGGGCAGGGGGAGGAATTTATATCTATTATCATTTGAGCTCCTAAACTCAAAGCTCAAACTACCACATGTAGCAATAACCAATAAGAGTATTAAAAACAATCTGTTAACCAATTAGAAGTAGCCACAATATCATAGAAAACATATAGATGTGTGTTGTTAATTATAGTAAAGGTTCTATGCTCTACTCTGTTGATGACTACAAGTGTGTACGTGCCGATCTGTCCAACACAAAAGCGACAGACAACAAAAGAGATCAAAATTAAAAGAAATTTGAAGCTAGGTGGTTCCCTTTAGATTTTACCCCGCAATGTTTTGCTTTATCTCTATGCATCTTGGAAAGCGTCCTGTTTCGAGATACCTTGCAATGGCTGCAAATGCTGATGATAAAGACCTAACATAGAATTACAAGCACCATTTAGACTTTCTCCTGAAAAGAGACCAAAAGGAAAAAGATATTTGGGGCTAGGCCGTTCCCTTTAGATTTTACCCCCCAATGTTTTGCTTTGTCTCTATGCATCTCGGAAAGTGTCCTGTTTTGAGGTGCTTACCAATGGGTGCAACTGCTGACAATAAAGATCTTGCAGAGAATTATAAGCATCATTGCACTCTGTCCTGAAAATAGACCTAAAGGAAAAAGAAATTTGGTGCTAGGCCATTCCCTTTAGAAGTTATCCCCAGTGTGTTGCTTTCTGTGTATTCTTCTCAGAGAGCGTTCCGTTTCAAGAGGCTTAATAATGGCTGCAACTCCTGATAGGAGAGTGCTAGCCCAGAATTACAAGCATCATTTTGTCTCCTTCTGAAAACAGACCAAAAACAAAAAGAAATTTGGGGCTAGGCTGTTCCCTTTAGATTTTACACCTCCAATTTTTTGCTTTGTCTCTATTCTTCTCAGAGAGTGTCCTGTTTCAAGAGGCTTAATAATGGTTGCAACTCCTGATGGGAGAGTGCTAGCCCAGAATTGCAAGCATCATTTTGTCTCCTGAAAATAGACTAAAACGAAAAAGAAATTTGGGGCTACGCTGTTCTCTTTAGATTCTACACCATAGTGTTTTGCTTTGTATTTATTAGTCTCAAAAAGTGTCCTGTTTTAAGATGCTTAGGAATGGCTGCAACTGCTGACAGGAAAGGGCTTATCCAGAATTTCAAGCATCATTTTGACTCTCTCCGGGAAATACACCAAAAGGCAATTGGAGGATATGCTGTTTCCATAAGATTTTACTTCCCAACGTTTTGCCTTTCATCTATTTGGCTCTAAATGCAATTTGCTTCAACGTATGGCTGCATCTCCTGCCAGGAAAGTGCTAGTCCAGAATTCTGACCATCATTTTTACTTGCATTCAGAACATATCTCTGGTGATTAGTTACAGACTCCGACTTTGTGCAGATCACAGAACCTTATTATTACATTTTTTGTGTTAATATACTATTTCTGCTAAACTACACACTATCAGCACGTCTGATAGGGTGTAGCCTTCAGTTCACGGCTATATCACAAAGAGTGATTATTCTGCTGCTACTGCTCACAGTTCTCTTTTGGTGTAGCTGCTGGAAATTAACCAACATTCTGTTTCCCTCCCCCCCGGGAAATCCCCTCATACAGCATTTGTACTTATCTGAAAGACATAACTTTATTTCTTCAAGGCTGAACTCCTCTGGGCCAAGGTAATCATCAACTCCCACACTTATAAGAGCAAAAAGAAATCTTGGGCTAGGCTGTTTGGTTTAGCTTATACACTCCAGTGCATTGCTTTGTGTCTATTCGGCCCAGAAAGCAATCAGCTTCAAGCTGGTTAGAAATGTTTGTGGCTTCCATCAGGAAACTGCTAGCCCTTTGTTAGTCTTCAGCCTGCCGGAATGCCTGAGGGCCACTGGTGGGCTAAGAGGAAGCTCTTTAGAAGAGCCAGGTCAGCTGGAATGCAGCAGGGCCATTGCTGGACTGGTGGAAATTCTGCAGAAGCCCCAGGGACACTGGAATTCAGCAGGCTCCATGACTGGCTGGGTCTGGTGGCCAGCTCATGGAGGTGTGATGGTAGGGCCATGACATGGCCCAGTACAAATCCAGACAGGCCTTAAAATGTCTAGGCAGAGTCCCTTTATCTCCCCTCCTTCCTGCAGAAAAACAGGGCAACGCGGGAAAAGGAACAAAGGGGACAGGACTCCTGCCTGTTTGGTAAACAATGTTTATCTGGGGTGAGAACACATAAGCTGAGCACTGCTCCCCCAGATACAAGGTCCTTGCTTCTGCCTTTTATGGTTATAGCCTGGCAGAATGCCTTTCTATTGGGCAGCTACACATTAGCTTCAGTGCCCCATTGGACCTCTGGAGAATCTCCTACCATTCCCCCCTTTGTTTCTGCAAAAGTTGCTTCAGTGTGCCGTGTAGGGGAATGGGGAATACTGGGAACATGAGTGATAGCCCACAATTGCAATAACGAATTAACTTTACCAGATAGGTAGGCTGGGCCATTTGTCTGTTCCTGAGTAAACATTGTTTAACTACAACATTTTGGTGACTTAACATATAAATGCACATAAATATATTCCCTAATTACATGGCATTAAGGCATTGAGGCATTCAGTCCCAAATGAGAAGTTTCTTCGGGGGACACTCATGTGGTCAGCTTCAGATCGACACTTCTGATCTCAGTTAAACAGGCACTGTGGTCAGACTCAGTGGTCAGCTGATTGTCAGCTTCATGGGCACTGCTGTTTGTCCTATTCTTTGAGTCTTGCGTTGGGCTTTGCCATGCTGGCATCAGGAAAAACCTGTAGGTGGGAAAAGATGAATCCCTTTCCTAGCCTTGACTTTTCCCTAGGGTAAACCTCTGTATCAAGAAGGGGAAAATAATTTTTGTCACTTTTCATATTCTTATAACCCTGCTGCACAGGACCACTCCCAGCGCCGGCCCTGCCAGCCCCCAGTTGCCACAGTTGTGCCCTGGGACCACCCATCCAAGGGAGCCGCCAATCAGCAGAAAGTTGCCCCTCCTGCAGCTGTGGGAGGAGAAAGAAGGCCTCACCCCTCCCGTGGAGGTGGGAGGAGAAGGAAAGTCACCATCCGGACGCCCGCCCAGCCCCGGGCCAGCCCCAGACAGTGACCCGACCAGCCAGCATAACCCAGCAATTCGCTTCGCTACAAACGAAGACACAGTGTATCCTTTCACATGTAACATTCGTTAACATTCAGTTCAAAGCACCCGCGCCTAGCCGCATGATATTCCAACTTGAATTGCCTCTTGATAACATTGTAAATATTTCTCTGTATATAGTTAAAGCTGCCAAGCATCTTGTCGAGTTGCCATCTGGTGGACAAGCAGCGGAACTGCACCCTTCATTCCCTTAATTAGAAATTAATTCCGTAAATATTCTAATTGGGTCAAACTGTATATAGTAAACCAGTTATGGATATGTTTTCACAACCATGCATTAGAATCAATATATAAAATGGTTATTAATCAGTTATTAATAATTTTTATAATTAATAAAAATAATTTTCATAATTCATAAATTAATAACCCTCCTCTTCGTAACAGTCCCTTGCTTCTTCTGTCTGGGCACTATTAGATCCTGGGCCAGTCTAGCTTGTGCCAGGACTCGTACCTGAGGTCTGGAGGGTCCAGCCCTTGAGGCCTCAGGTGCTGCTGGGTGCTCAATTGGGGGCTGCCATCAGCACCTCTCGGTGCTCCTCCCAGCGTCATCACCACTGTTTGCCTGGCCCTGCCTGGTTTAGACAGCAACAGAGGTGAGCTGTATGGGGAAAGATCCCCCAGGGGTGGACACAGGGCAAGCAAACAGGCTTTAGACCTGGGAGGGTGCCATTCTCAAGAGACGTGGGAACATTATTCTACCTGCACAGGGCTAGTGGGAAGGAAAGTGCTAGCCCAGAATTTTAGGCATTATTCTGACTCACTTTTGGAAATACACTAATAGGAAAAAGAAATTTGGGGCTAGGCTCTCTCCTTCAGCTTTTACCCCAGAGTGCTTTGCTTTGTATCTGCTTGGCCCAGAAAACTAACTGCTTCTAGCTGCTTAGGAATGTTTACAGCTCCTGCCAGGAAAGTGTTAGCCCGGAATTCCAAGCCTCATTTGGACTCCCTCCTGGGAGCACACTGTGGGAAAAAGAACTGTGGGTCTAGGCTGGTTTTTTTGCCCCCCTCCCCCCCACTGTTTTGCTTTATGTCTGCTCAGGCCAGAAATCCAGCTCCATCCAGCTGCATAGGAATGGCTGCAGCTCCTGCCAGGAAAGTGCTAGCCCAGAATTCTGAGCATCATTCTGACTGTCTGCAGGGGCCCATAGGGGGAGGGGTCTGCAGAGGTCTGTATGGTTGTCTGGACAATTCTGTAGAGGGTCTGTGGAGGTCTGCAAGGGTCTGTATACAAGGTTCTGCAGGAGGTTTGTAGGGGTCTGCAGAATTCTACAGGGTTCTGTTGGTGTCTGTAGGGTTCTGCAGATGTCTACATGGGTCTGTAGGTATCTGCCAGTGTCTGCAGAGGTCCGCAGCAGTTTGTAGGGGTCCATAATGGTTCACCAGTTTCTCTAGGGGGTCTGCTGGGGCTGTAGGATTCCACAGGCAGCTGTAGGGGGTCTGCAGGCTTCTGCAGGGGAACAAGTTGTGTCCTGCACAAGTGGTAAGGGACTGACACAGGCTTCCCAGGGAGGTGGTGGAGTCCCCATCCCTGGAGGTGTTCAAAAAACCTGTGGCCATGGCATGTGGGGCCATGGCTTGGTGGCTGTGGTGGTGTTGGGTTGATGTTGGACCGGACGACCTTGGAAGTCTGAAAAGAACAGAGGTGCAGCTCCCCCTGCCTTGAAGAACAATTTTATTATTGATTCCTTTTCCCAGCAGTGCAGAAAGGCTCAGATCTAGCCCAGCTCCAGGAAGACGTGGCTGCAATTAGAGGCGTGGGAGGTTCACGCTATGTCTGCTGTAAAGCCCATGATGACTTCATGAGCAAAAGAAGCTTTGCAAGGGGTTCCTTGCTCTGGGCAAGCTCACGGAATGTATCCTTGTGGAAGGAGTTATCTAGGACCAGCTTCTCCACCCAAGTGGCACTAAAGCACGCAGAGGGTCCTTAAAAGCCTGGTGGCCTTAGAACTGAGTGACTGCCAAGGGCGTTGTGCAAGGGGAAGGAGTGGAGACCATAAGCTGAGTGTCTCATCTTAGAGGGATTCACTTGGCTGCCTCAGAATGAGGAGGAAATCTCAACTGAGAGAGGGGACAAAGTTGAAATTGACCCAGGTTCACCTCTAGGAAAGAGGAGTGGAGGGTGGAGAAAAGAGGGAGGGAGGGAGGGAGGGAGGAAAACAAGAGAAAGGAACAAAAGCTCAGGAGCGCTGTAGGGAAGGCTTAGAGCCAGATGTCAGAGGTGCAGTCTCCACCAGGGTAACGAATCTCATGAGCCAGGACAGGACCATCAGGTTCCTTCCCAAAATCCACCAGGAAGTTTGGATTCACTTTCAAGCCACCTCTGTCGGAGTCCACATCAATCTGCAGCATAACAGAGCCTTGCCTGGAAAAGAGAAGGAAATGGAGCTTGGGAGAAGGATTTGTGTTCCTTGCTGTGCTCCTCCAGATCTGGGCAGGGTTTGCTGGAAAATGGGAAGAATCCCAGCATCCAAATAGTCCTCAGCAGGCCTCCAAAGGGAGCTGCAGCACCTCAGGGAGAGCTGCAAGCTCCAGGCAGAAATGGGGAAGGGTCTGGAGAACGGGGCTCGGGAGGAACAACTGAAGGACCTGGATGTATTTGGTCTGGAGAAGAGGAAGCTGAGGGGAGACCTCATGGCTCTCTACAGCTCCCTGGAGCTGGAGCCAGAGTGGGTTGGACTCTTCTGCCAAGGAACAAGGGACAGGACAAGAGGGAGTGGCCTCAAGTTGCCCCAGGGGAGGTTTGGGTTGGCCATGAGGAACAATTTGTGTCCTGCAAGAGTGGTCAGGTCCTGGCACAGGCTGCCCAGGGCAGTGGTGGAGTCTCCATCCCTGGAGGTGTTGAAGAAACCTGTGGCCATGGCACCTGGCCATGGTGGTGTTGGGTTGATGTTGGATTGGATGACCTTGGATGTCTTCTCCAACCCAACCAATTCCATGATTCTGTGAATGAGGGGCCCTGAACTGCTGATGCTACTGAGACAGGAACAGAGAGGCTGTACTGAGCCCTTCTGTGGCCGTCTGCAAGAGCTTCTCCTTCCTTTCATTCCAGAGTGGAACCACAGAATGGTTGAGACTGGAAGAGACCTCTGAAGACCATCCAGTCCAACCCCACTGCCAAAGCAGGATCACCTAGGGCAGGTCACACAGGAAGACATTCAGATGGGTCTTGGAAGTCTCCAAAGAAGGAGCAGAGTCCTGCTAACACCCTCACCTAGAGATGGAGCCAGGCTCCTTGGTGAACCTCACTCTGCCCACCAGCTGGTGCAGGAACATCTCTAGCTCCATCTTCTCTTCTCCCACTACCCCTGTTGCCCACAGGGTTCTTACTTGACAAGATCTGGGTAGAACTGCTTGTCCCAGTCGCTGTAGAGAGAGGTGGTCACGTACAGCCTCTTCCCATCCAAGCTGAGCTGGATCATCTGAGGGCCACCTGGAACTTTCTTCCCCTCAAATTGAGCAGAGAACAAGGTGCTGCAGGTGAGCTGCCAAAGAAACTCAGCAGCAAGGCAATAGCAACTAGGAGCCCAGAGCCAGCCCTGTGCTGGGTTGAAGCCAAAGCAGGAAGAGCAGGGAGGGGATTCTGCCTCTCTGCTCTGCTCTTCTCAGACCCCACCTGCAGCACTGCTGGGGTCCCCAGCACAAGAAGGACCTGGAGCTGCTGGAGAAAGGCAAGAGGAGGCCACCAAGATGATGAGTGGCTGGAGAACCTCCCCTATGGGGACAGGCTGGGAGGGTTGGGGCTGTTCAGCCTGGAGAAGAGAAGGCTTCAGGGAGACCTTAGAGCAACTTCCAGTAGCTGAAGAGGCTCCATGAGAGCTGGGGAGGGACTTTGGACAAGGGCTGGGAGTGCCAAGATGAGAAGCAATGACTTTGAGCTGGGAGAGGGGAGACTGAGCCTGGAGATGAGGAAGAAATTCTTGAGAGTGAGGATGAGGAGATCCTGGAACAGACTGCCTAGGGAGGTTGTGGCTGCCGTCTCCCTGGAGGTGTTCAAGGCCAGGCTGGATGAGGCCTTGAGCAACCTGGGCTGGTGGGAGGTGTCCTTGCTCATGGCAGGGAGTTGGAACTGGATGAGCTTTGAGGCCCTTTCCAACCCAACCACGACTCTATGACCTGACAGAAGTAGTCATGGCAGAAGTAAGGCCTGAAGGGTTCCTGCTGCTGTACTGGGCCGGAAAGGTCAAAAACCAGTCAAGGGATGGGTGGCCCAACACACTGACAAATAAGAAGCCTCTACTGCAGCTGGGCCACACTCTGCACCCAGTACAGCTTCCTGAAACTGCTTGTGGTGGCCTATAGATCTTAGCTGTGACGGTATTCAGTCCATGACCATAGGTACCTCCCTTGGCAGTGGGGAACATCAATAGACACAAGAAGGAGCAGGGACAATTAATGCTCCTTCATTTGTCAGACACCAGAATGAGCTGGTTTAGGGCTTCAGCCATCCACTGCTGGAAGACCACCAGCAACAGTGATGGCAGAGGGGTGAGTGCAGAGTCAGCTGCCTGACAGCAGTTGGGAAGATACCATGACACAGGCTTCAGGGCACTTGAACAGCTTGTCCCATTCCAGCAGGAACACAGAAGACCACCAGGAGCCACCAGCATCCTGCCCAGGTTGTTGAACTGAAGCACAATCCAGCTCAGACACAACAGCACAGGGTGTAGGACTGACCAAGGGGCAAGAGGGGACGGCACATGGGTCATAACGAGAGTACTGAGAACGTGTGGTAGGAAAACTCACTTGGATCACAAAGGGCTCTGGCTGGCACTGCAGCTCCTTGTCCTCAACCACAGTCACAGCCCCATCTTTAGTGATGCTGCCTCCCAGAAACACCTGGAACACAGGAATGGAGCAGGTGAAGCCACCAAAGGAAGGAGACAGCAAGATGGTGACAACGCACAAACAAAACTCTCAAGAACCTGGGGGTGCTGGATGCCAGCACCTGGAGATGAGCCAGGGGGTGCCCAGGTGGCCAATAAGGCCACCAGCAACCTGGCCTGGAGCAGCTACAACATGGCCAGCAGGAGCAGGGCAGGGACTGAACCCCTGGGCTGGGCATTGAGGAGGCCACAGCTGCAATCCTGGGGTCAGTCAAAGTTGGGCTCCTCACTGCCAGAAGGACATTGAGGGCTGCAGCAGGGCAAAAGAAGGGCAATGAAGGTGGGGAAGGGTCTGGAGAACAGGTCTGGGGAGGAGCAGCTGAGAGAGCTGAGGATGTTCAGCCTGGAGAAGAGGAGACTGAGGGGAGACCTCATGGCTCTCTACAACTCTCTGAGAGGAGGCTGGAGCCAGGTGGGGGTTGGGCTCTTCTGCCAAGGAACAAGGGGCAGGAGAAGAAGAGAGGACTAAAGCTGCCTCAGAGGAAGTTCAAGTTGGCCATGAGGAATAATTTGTGTCCTGCAAGAGTGGTCAAGGACTGGCACAGGCTGCCCATGGAGGTGGTGGAGTTCCTATCCCTGGGGGTGTTGAAGAAACATGTGGCCATGGCACCTGGGGCCATGGCTTGGTGTCCATGGTGGTGTTGGGTCGATGTTGGACTGGATGAGCTTGGAGGACTTCTCCAACCCAACCAATTCTACCATTCTATGATTTTCTTCTCTCAAAAGAGAAGGAAACCAGCAGCCTGCACTGCTGTGGTCTGTGGCAGGTCCTCTGCTGCTGTCTCACCTGTCCCACCAGCCTGGGTCTGTGGGTGTCGGAGATGTCATACTGGCGGACATCCCCATGCAGCCAGTTGCTGAAGTACAGGAACCTGTCATCCAGGGAGATCAGAATGTCAGTGATGAGACCTGCAAGGAAAGAGGCATCAGGAAAGTCAGGAAATGGCTAGGACCAGCAGCAGCCAAGAGCACAAGGGTGATTGATGTCTGTCAAAGTTCTGCTCATAGGAGCCTCAGAAGAAAGCATTCAGAGAGTGGTTGGACAAATAGGAGAGGAAATGGCCTGAGATTGCCCCAGGGGAGGTTCAGGTTGGCCACGAGGAACAATTTGTGTCCTGAAAGAGTGGTCTGAAACTGGAACAGGCCGCTGTGGTGCTGTATTTACAAGCAAAACTACAATTACAATGGAATGCAATGAATATGTAAAAATATACAGTATTGACAATATTTACAGGGATTTACAATTAACAAAAAAGCACAGATACCTCCCCTGGCCAAAAGACCAGGGAGGAAACTGTTACAGCTTCTCCTTCCCGGCCTCCCCCAAACCCGCCTGTACAAAGGGAAGAGAGAAAGAAGCAGGATAGGTTAACACCAGTCAAAACAATGCAGTCAAGTTCAGCAGAAGCTTGTTAGTAATCTTCCCAGCGAAGAATCAAGAAGAGAAGAACAAATAGAACTGAACTAAAGATTGTTTTGGGAACCAAATGTTATGGGAGATATCCTTCCAATAGAATTGTTTAGAACAATCCTTATTTTCCTTTTTACACTTTTACTACTTTCTGCTCAAAATCTGTGAAAATTTTTAAAGGCATAGCCCTAAATTACCACAGCTGCCCAGGGAGGTGGAGTGCCCATCCCTGAAAGGTGCTCAAGAAATCTGTGGCAATGGCACCTGGGGCCATGGTGGTGTTGACTTGATGGTTGCACTGGATGATCTTAGAGGTCTTCTCCAACCAAACTAATTCTATGATTCTGTGATCCTTGGAAAACCAAAGGAGGTTCAGGCTCTGCCAGCACTCCCAGGACTATTCCTGGACACTGGGATCTCTTCTGAAGGACCCAAACTCCAAGAGGAATCAACTTCAAGCACTGAGCTGTGTGGGAGTAGAGGTCTGGCCATCTCCTGCTTGGTGGCTCGTAAGCCAGACTAACCTGGCTCCAGCACGAGATGGATCACATCCACATTGATCTTGGAAGTTTCCAGAGAAGGAGACTCCACAATCTCTCTGGGCAGCCTGCTCCAGGACTCCAGCAACTTCACACCAAACAGGTTTGTCCTCATGTTGAGGTGGAAGCTCTTGGGTTCCAGTTTGTGCCCCTTGCCCCTTGTCCTGTCTCTTTGAGTATCACTGAAGTGAGCCTGGTCCTATCCTCCTGACAGCCACCCTCAAATTTTTGTAGACACTGATCAAGTCTCAACCTTCTCTCCTCCAGACTAAACAAACCCAGGTCTCTGTGTCTTGGAAGGTCCCTTCCAACCCAATACATTCCATGACTCTGTGCAAAGCAGGTCCTGAGACTTTTCTCCTCCCCAGGCAGTTGTGGACAGCAGGGTCTGAGGTGACAGCTTCAGGCTCACAGCTGCTTCAGGCTCACTGAAGGCATCTTCCAGAGATCTGTGCTTGGACATTCCCAGCTCTACTCCCAGCCTGATGTTGTTTAACATCAAGCAGACGCCACAGATGGTGTCTTCACACACTCTTGACTCCAGTAGTGACCTGAAATTAATGACTCCTTCAGAGTCTTCTTCAAAACTCACTTGATAGGATGCACCTCTCTGCAGCTCCAGGAGCTTCCCTTGTTAAGGGGTTTTCACTAATTAATGAGTATCAATAAATTGGTGTTTGTCGGGCCACTGCTCATGGTGCACCTTCTGCCTACTGGCTGGACTCCTCAGCCTGGAGGCCACACTGGTAGGGCAGGGCTGATGACCACAGGTGACTTGCTGAGGTGAACAGTTGAGTTTGGGTTGGATGGAGGTGGAACACAAGGGAAGGCCACAAACTGTCAGCCCAGGACTTCCTCACACTCTCCCTCCAACACGATGTGCCCTGTAGAGGGATGAACATGGCCCCACGACCATGAGCAACCTGGGCTAGTGGGAAGTGTCCCTGCCCATGGTGGTTGGAGCTGGATGATCTTGAGGGTCCCTTCCAACCCAAACCATTCCATGAATCTGCTGCCCTTCAGCTGGAAAATAGGAGAAGACCCTCAGAAGAAGAGCCCAGAGAAAATCAGAGAATCATGAAGGTTGGGAAAGACCTCTGAGGTCATCTAGCCCACCTCCATGATCCCCAGATCATGTCCCAGAATGCCACATCTACTTGGTTCTTGAACACCTCCAGGTATGGTGACTCCACCACCTCCCTGGGCAACCTGTTCCTTACATAGACTCAGAGAATGGTTTGGGTTGGAAGGGACCTTCAAGATGATCCAGTTCCACCCCCCTGCCCTGGCAGAAGTGCAGGAGGAATTCCTCAGCCTTGCTTGGGTCAAGTGTGGGGAGTTCTTAGAGCAGAGGACCCAGGACCCTCCACTCCTACTTTACTCCCAGTGTAGACTTGAGCTCCTTTCTCTGGAGGCCTCCAGATGAAGATAACATCTACACTGTGGGCACCACAGGACAACCAGCAGTCAGGTCACTATGAATGACAGTTCCCTAAGCCTGAGAGATGCCCCCAAGCCTTCACAAAGCCCAAGTTAAAGCTTTATTCACATCTTCCAAAAAGAATTTGCATCTTCACCTGATTTTCCAAGCCAAGAACCCAAGTGAAGGTGCATTGAGGACCCACCCAGGTGTCAGCAGGTCCCATGGACCTCCTGGGCTTGGCTTTTCCAGGGACAAGTCCCAGCTGACTCCTGTGAAGCCCTCATGGCCATGCTGACCATCAGTGCTGAAGGACAGAACGAAACCTGAGGACACAGAATCCCGGAATGGGTTGGAAGGGACCTTCAAGATCATCCAGCTCCAACCCCCTGCCATGGGCAGGGACACCTCGCACTAGCCCAGGCTGCTCAAGCCCTCCTCCAACTCAGCCTGGAACACCTCCAAGGAGGAAGCATCCACAACCTCCCTGGGTAACCTGTTCCAGTGTCTCCCCAAGAATTTCTTGCTGATGCCCAGTGCACCCCTCAGGACAGAAGTTAATGGACCAACCAACTTCTGCCCAAGTTGTTCCCCTGAATGGCCACTTCTCTCCACCTCTCCAGGGACCACACAGCCTCCTCAGAGATGTGTTCTTATTTTCTCCCTTTCTTCCCATGCTTTAACAGCAAGAAACCAAACTCTATGAGAGCTCAGAACAACAGAATGGTAGGGTGGGAAGTGACCTCTGGAGATCATCTCCTGCAGCTTCCCTGCTACAGCAGCTTGCCCAGCAGCACAATGCCCAGGGTGGGTTGGAAGCTTTCCACACAAGGAGACTCCACAACTTCTCTGGGCAGCCTGCTCCAGGCCTCCAGCACCCTCACAGTGAAGAAGTTATCCCTCATGTTCCTGTGGAACCTCCTGTGCTCCAGCCTGCACCCATGGCCCCTTGTCCTATCCTGGACATCACTGAAACCCAAGGATGTTCCACTCCATGCCAACGATTCCCACCACAAACGTTCCTGATGCTGGGACATGCTGCAATCATAGAATGGTGCAGGTTGGAAGGGACCTCCAAAGGTCATCCAAATCCAATCCAACCCTCCTGCAGTTAGCAGGGATTCAACTAGATCAGGTTGCCCAGAACCTTGAGTATCTCCAGGGGTAGAGCCTCAGCCACCTCCCTGGGCAACCTGTTGCAGTGTCCTGCAGGAGAGGGCTTCTTAGCAGCTTTTCATGCCTAGTATCACAGCAAGGAAGGCATCCAATGTGCTGGGTGATGTCTTCATCACCACCACCACTTCCAGGAGCTGCAGGGAGGTGTAAGGCAGAAGCTGAGCAGCTCCATCCTGCAGGCCAAGGCAAATCCTCCAGGATGCTGACTTGATGTGGTTGCCTTGATTTGGTTGGGTGCTGAAAGCTCTTCCAAAGGCACTTTTTTAAGGTTTCCAGGGAGCGCTACCAGGTGAAGTCCTGGCTGCCTTTCTTCAAGGTTTTGATTTGTGTGATGCTCCCCTAATTAAAATGTTATTATGAAACACTTAAGTAGAGTGATTCTTATCTCCCTCAGAAAACTGAATATTCAAAACAAACCACTTGGGCTTGACCTTTTGGGCAGATTTTGAACTTGAAGCTTCCAGAGGCCAAGAGTTTGTCTGGAGCTCTGGTTCTGCCTCAGGGTCTTTAGTGAGGAAGCAGTACAGGGAGCTCTGCTCGCCCCAGTAGGAATGGTGGGATACTGGGACAGGAGGCCCAGAGATGTGGTTGGGACTCCAACCCTGGAGACGTTCAAAATCAACATCAAACCTGATGTTGCCCTGGGTATTCTGATCTTAATAGCCAGTTCTGGTGAACCCATCAGAAGGAGGACACAGAGCTGGTGGAGTGAGCCCAAGGGCTGGAGCACCTCTGCTGTGAGGACAGCCTGAAGGAGCTGGGGGTGTTCAGCCTGGAGAGGAGAAGACTCCAGGGGGACCTTAGAGATGCCTGACAGTACCTGAAGGGATCCTACAGGAAGGCTGCAGAGGCACTGTTCATCAGGGTGTCTGGAGACAGAGCAAGGAAGAATGGTTTGGAGCTGAGGGAGATCAGGGTTAGACTGGAGCTGAGGAAGAAGTTCTTCAGTACCAGGATAGGGAGACTCTGGAACAGGTTGCCCAGAGAGGTTGTGGCTGCCTCCTCCCTGGATGTATTCAAGGCCAGGCTGGATGAGTCTTTGAGCAACCCGGGCTGGTGGGAAGTGTCCCTGCCCATGGCAGGGAGGTTGGAGGAGGTGATCTCTGAGGTGCTTCCAACCTCAGCCATGCTGTGATTCTGTGATCTAGTTGGAGGTGTCCCGCTTGGACAAGTTGACCTGAGGGTCCCTTCCAACCTGATGCAATCTGTCGTCTACCGGCATGAAGACAGACAATTGGAGGTTCTCTGACACAGCTTCCAAGCAGCTGTGGGGTGGGACACATCTCAACATCAGACAAGGAGCAATGGGCACAAACTGGAACGCAGGAGGTTCCACCTGAGCAGGAGGAGAAACTTGTTTGGTGTGAGGGTGCTGGAGCCCTGGAGCAGACTGCCCAGAAAGGTTGTGGAGTCTCCTTCTCCAGAGATCAAAACCCACCTGGATGTGTTCCTGTGTGACCTGTGCTGGGTAGTCCTGCTTTGGCTGCGGGGAGGTTGGACTGGATGATCTCTGGAGGTCCCTTTCAACCCCACCATTCTCTGCTTCTCTGAATATCCACAACACCAAACCCCCACCAAGACCCCCACAGCTAGTCAGAGCCTAAAGCAGCAATAGAGAGCAAGGATCCCAGAGCAGGCAGCCCCACGGGGTAGCCTTGGGGACATTACCCAAGTGTGAGATGTGCCTGCTGGAAGCTTGCAGGGATAAAAATGGACAACTGCAGCAAGCTGAAGCTCTGAGGCAGCAGAGAGAGAGCAGCAGAGTGAGGACGATGTAAAATAGTGCCTAAAAGAAGAAACAGATCTCTCCCCCCCCACCCCGGGTCCTCTACCTCCAGCACCCTCACAAGAGCCAAGCCAGGGGAGTATTTCACAGTGTTTGCCACTTTTGGTGAGAGCTTGCAGAAGGTTCACCTGTACCAAGGGACTGGAGAAGACACCACCCAAAGGTGATCCACACACTCACCAGGCATGTCAGGAAGCAGCCAGCCCTTCACCTTCTTGCTGGGTACTTCAATCACCTTCTCTGCTGCCCAGTCTCCCTTCTGCAGGAGGCACAGGAGAGAGCTCAGGGTTATTAAGGACAATTCCTGTCCTGCCAGTGGTCAAGCACTGGAACAGCCTGCCCAAGGAGGTGGTGGAGTCCCCATCCCTGGAGCTGTTCAAATCAGGTATACACGGCACTGGGGCCATGGTTTGGTGGCCATGGTGGTGTTCGGTTGATGTTGGACTGGATTCTCTTTGAGAATCCAACAGAAACAATTCCGTGATCCTGATTCCCACAACAAGCCCTGGCAATGGAGGCCCCAGGCTCACCTCACTTCCACAGCAGCATGGTGATTGTGATGGTTTTAAGACTGTATTTTTAATTTTTCTTCACAAAGTTCGAGCAGAGAAAGTGAAAGAATGTAAATAAGAATGGGTGTGAGAAAGCAAATTAATGCTTATTCTAAACACTTTCATTGGAGAGAGATAAATGTTTAAGAATCTCTACTCAAAACAAGGTTGTGGAGTTGGGCAGTCTGGGACTCAGATTGCTGGGCTTCTGTCTGCCTGCTTCTTCTTTCCTGGCTGAAGGTAACATACTGACCTTGACAAGCTAAGTCTAACAGCCTCTCTGCTTCTTGACTCTCTGCCTTCTGCCAGAGGGGCCTGGGGGTATTCCTTCTGGCTGGGAGGTAGGTCCCTCAGGGAAGGCCCCTTGGGGGAAGTGAAGGGGGCTTGGTTGTGCTTTTCTGTTGATTGTACATATTTGTAAATGTTGTGAACAGTGTCTATTTGTACAGATTCATTGCATTTCATCATAGTTTTGCTTGTAAATACAGCTTTCACTTGCTTCCAGACTGAGCCAGCCTGGTTATTGTTGTTGTGGGATGGGGATTTCAGCTCTCACACTGTTACAGTGATGCTCACCATCTCCTCCTCAGCCTTTATCCCCCCCTGCTCCAATCCCTGATCCTCTTTTGGCAGTTGGGAACATGGCTTCGTGGTGTTGGGTTGGTGGTTGGACTGGATGATTATAGAGGGCTTCTCCAAGCTTCATGACTGTGGTTATTGGGTAGAGGAAGGAGAGGCAAAGAGTGCAGGGGGTTGGCCAGGTCCTGCACCAGGGTGCTGTGCACACTGTAGGAGAGTTGGCAGAGGTGAGGATGGTACCTCCACCGAGGCTGTACATGATGATTCTCCACACCACCACCTCAACAAGTCTCTGTGACTGCTGATCTCCTGCAACTTGGGGTCCTGCAAACAGCTTCACTGACTCTGTCCACGGCCCCATCACCTTCCCTCCCTCCTGTGTCGCCAGCTCTTCCTGGCACCCCCTGGTACTGGGGACCTGTTTCCCCACCTGACAGCTTAGGGAGGAGAAGCAACCTCTGAGTCTAACCTGCAGCCCTTTCCTCAACACAAGTGTGGATGACGTCTCATGTTCACATGGTCTCCAATGTTCCTAACCACTGACAGAAACATTCCTTCTTTCTCCTCTTCTCCTCTTTTCCTCTTTCACAGAATGGTTTGGGTTGGAAGTGATCTCAAAGTTCATCCAATTCCAACCCCCTGCCATGGGCAGGGACACCTCCCACCAGCCCAGGTTGCTCAAGGCCTCATCCAGCCTGGCCTTATGGGGCAGCCACCTCCCTGGGCAACCTCTTCCAGGGTCTCCTCACCCTCACTCACCTCTGTCTTGTAGAAGCGCTGCACAGCTCCACTCAGAGCACACCCAACAAAGCCTTCTGCAGCATCTGGGTTGTGGAGGAAGCGAATTTCCAGAGGTATGGAGCCCTTCCCCACGTCCACTGCCTGGATGAACCTGTGGGTGCTCCAGTCCCACACATTGATGTAGCGGCCATAGTGCCCTAACAGAGCAGGGCAAGTAAAAATAAGGCCAGAAAAGGCAATTCTAACCCCAAAGAAAAAAATACTCACAATATTTCTCCTTTGGAAGAGTACAACTAAATCCTCCCTCACCTCTCTCAACATCAGCTGGGTTGAAGCCATCTGCCAAGACTTTTGGGGGTCCCCACTCAGTGCTCAGCAGGACGTTGTGGCGGGGTTGATACCAGAAGTCATAGCCCAGGTTGGGCATCTTTTCCCCTTTCTCCCAGTTCCCTTTCACCTCAAAGGTTTCCCCATCCAGCAGGATGAAGCCAGCTGGTAGAGAAAGCAAAGAGAGATGTTTGAAGCCACTCTAGAGAGATTCACAGCTTTAAATAAAATAAAGAATAAAGGTTTAGATTCAAAACAGGCTGCAAAAGGCAGCTCTGTGCTTGAGGAAAAGGTCAGGATTAGTGAATGGTAGAGGTGGGAAGGGATCTCTGGAGATCGTCTCCCGCAGCTTCCCTGCTCCAGCAGGGCACCCACAGCAGCTTGCTCAGCAGCACAATGTCCAGGGCAGGTTGGAAGCTCTCCACACAAGGAGACTCCACAACCTCTCTGGGCAGCCTTCTCCAGGCCTCCAGCACCCTCACACCAAACAACTTTCTCCTCCTGCTCAGCTCCAACTTCCTGGGCTCCGCTTTGTGCCCCTTGCCCCTTGGCCTGGCCCTGAGCACCACCGAAAAGATCCCAGGCTCTTGCCCCCCACAGCCCCTTGAGCTCTTGCTGGGCATCAAACAGGTACCCCCCCGCGGCTGCTCTTCTCCAGGCTCTCAGCCTCAGGCCTCTCAGCCTTTGCCCCTCACAGAGCTGCTCCAGGCCCCTCAGCATCTTCCCAGCCTCCACTGGGCTTCCTCCAGTAGCTCCCAATCTCTCTGCAACTGGGGAGCCCAGCCCTGGCCCCAGGCACTCCAGAGGTGGCCTCCCCAGGGCAGAGCAGAGGGGCAGCAGAACCTCCCTTGCCCTGCTGGCCACACTCTTCTGAATGCCCCTAGGATGCCCCCGGGTCCTTCTTGGCCACCTGGGCACCTTGCTGCCCCAAGGAGAATTTATTGTCCATCAGCACTCCAAGATCCCTCTCCATGGAGCTGCTTCCCAGCAAGTCACCCCCTAACCTGCACTGGTGTCTGGGGTTGTTCCTCCCCAGGTGCATGACTCCACACCTATCCCAGTTGAACCTCAGGAGGTTCCCCTTGCCCCAGCTCTGCAGGGTACTTTTAGGGCACTGTCATGGATTTTTTAAGCATCATTGTGCTCTGTTTCCACTCAGGGCAGTGCCATAAATCCATTCAACTTAGAGAAGATCCTGGAGGATTCACCTCTGGTTTTCTTTGCTTGCCACCAGTAGCCTTGATTGCATCTGTCCAGGGCTGTGTTTGCTCACAGCCAGCAGAGAAACAGGAGCAGGGTTCTCCACCCATCACCTGAAAGGCTTCCTCTGATAGCTCAGATTTCTCTGTGGGTGTCAGGTGGTTCACACCTGAATAGGCAACAAGATTTACAGTCTGGAAGCCTTCCTGAGCTTTAAGCAGGAGACAGAATCTAAACTAGCTCAAGAGGTTTCATTTCCATCAGACAATGAGGCAAAGAGGACTTCAGGTTGGCACCAGAATTTCTCCTGGCCAAGTCACAAGCACTGAGCTGCTACAGGCTGCAGGTCTTCCTTGCTTTGTGCTGAAGGCACCCCAGTGGAATGTTCATGGAATGGCTCGGGTTGGAAGGGACCTCAGAGATAGTCCAGTTGCAACACCAATCCAAGTTGCTCAAGGACTCATCCAGCCTGGCCTTCAACACCTCCATGGGGAGGCATTCACAACCTCCCTGGGCAACCCATTCTTGAGTCTCCCCACCCTGGTACTGAAGAACTTTTCCCTCAGCTTCAGTCTAATCCTGTTCTCCCTCAGCTTCAAACCACTCCCCCTTGTCCTGTCTTCCAGACACTCTCAGGAAAAGTCCCTCTGCAGCCTTCTTGCAGAAACCCTTCAGGTACTGGAAGGCAGCTCTAAGGTCCCCCTGGAGACTTGTCTTCTCCAGGCTGAACAGCGTCAGCTCCTTCAGCCTGTCCTCATAACAGAGGTGCTCCAGCCCTTGGAGCATCTTTGTGGCCTTTCTCTGGACTCATTCCAACAGCTCTGTGTCCTTCTGCTGGGGACACCAGACCTGCAGGTAGGATTGGAGGTGGGGTAGAGTAGAGTCTGGGGGCAGAATCCCCTCTCTTGCCCTGCTGTTCACACTGCTCTGGATGCACACAGCTGCCTTCTGGGCTGCATGAGGGCACTGCCAGCCCATGGTGATGGTTTCTCACTCCTAATCCCTGGGGTTGGCTGTCTTCAGTGAGCCATGGCAGCTGAACTCATTCCCAGGCCCCAAGAGTTTCCTCCACAGCAGCCCTGAGCTGCTGTGGCAGATCAGGGACCACAGCTGGTGGCTTCTGCTGTTAGCTAAAGGGCTGCTGGGCTTGCTTGGAGTGCTCAGAGGAACTGGGAGGTCTTCAGAAGTCCTCTAGCTTTGGGAGCAGGACTCTTCCATACCACAAGTCCCTTTCTGAAGTAGCAAGGGGTGATAAATACCTTTTCCATTGCCAGCAGGGTCTCCCAAGCAGCTGATTAGGATGTCACCGCTGCCCAGACAGTGAGAAGTGTGAGGATTTGCCACGTTCCCCTTCCAGAACAACTCCATTGGCTCAACAATCTGAAATGAGGACAGAGAGAGTGGCTGTCAGCTTCCCTGACCATTGCAGGACACCAGCTCCAGCCTTAGAGTTCAGCTTTCAGAGTGAGGGAGGAACAGTAAGGGTTCATATGTGAGGGGGAAGCCTTTGGTGCTTTGGGGTTGGAGTCCCTGCCACCTCCTGGTTTCTCCTCTGCCCTCTGGGGCATCCATGACATTGATTCGTTCTCCTCAACAACATAAACAGCAAGAGCTGGGGAGGTTAAACTCATCCTGAATCATGCAGCAGGAAGACCCTGACTGGAGGAAGAAATTCTTGAGAGTGAGCATGGGGAGACCTTGGAAGAGGTTGCCCAGGGAGGCTGTGGCTGCCCCCTCCCTGGAGGTGTTCAGGGCCAGGCTAGATGAGGACTTGAGCAACTTGGGCTGGTAGGAGGTGTTCCTGCCCATGGCAGGGAGCTGGACCATAGAATGGACCTTAGGGATCATCTACTCCAAACCTCTTGCCATAGAATCTCCAGAGATGGAGACTACACCACTTCCCTGGGCAGTTCTGCTCCAGGCCTCCACCACCCTTCAGTTCCAGAAGTTCCTCCTCATGTCCAGGTGGAGCTTCTGATGGTCCAGTTTGTGCCCATGGCCCCTTGTCCTAGCACTGGGCACCACTGGTCCCATCCTCCTGCCCCCTACCCTTGCAGTATTGATCAGCATTGATCAGATCCCACTCAGGATGCTCTTCTGCAGGCTCCAAAGCCCCAAGTCCCTCAGCTTGTCCTCATCGCAGAGATGTTCCAGTCCCACCAGCATCTTCAAAGCCCTTTGCTGTGCCCTCTCCAGCAGTTCCCTGTACCTCTTGAACTGTGGAGCCCAGCAGTGGCCCCAGCATTCCAGAGGTGTCCTCCCCAGGGCAGAGCAGAGGGGCAGCAGAACCTCTCTGCCCTGCTGGCCACACTCTTCTTGATGCACCCAGGAGACTCTTGGGGCTTTCTTGACCACAAGGTCCCCTTGCTGGCTCATGGTCACTCTGTTGTCCACTAGGACTCACAAATCCTTCTCCATGGAGCTGTTCTCCAACAGACCTTATGGAGTTTGGGAGCTCGTGAGTCTGTCCCTACATCTACCACGTAGATGCGGGAGGAGATGAGACTGGGCAGGATCAGTCGGTTCCTCTTCTTTGTGGCATCCCCAAAGCAGCTGCTGCAGGAGTTCCACCCAGAGTGGTGGAGCTCATCCCTCAGGCTGGGCATGGGCAGGCGATGAATCACCTGCAGAGCCAGAATCACAGAATCACAAACCCCTCCAAGGGCATCCAGTCCAACATTAACCCAACAACACTATGGCCACCAAACCATGGCCCCAGATGCCATGGCCACACAGGTTTCTGGAACAGCTCCGGGGATGGGAACTCCACCGCCTCCTTGGGCAGCCTGTGCCAGGCCCTGACCACTCTTGCAGGACACAAATTGCTCCTCATGGCCAACCTGAACCTCCCCTGGGGCAACCTCAAGCCATTTCCTCTTCCCTTGTCCCTTGTTCTTTGGCAGAAGAGCCCAACCCCACACCTGGCTCCAGCCTTCTCTCAGGGAGCTGTAGAGAACAATGAGATCTCCCCTCATCCTCCTCTTCTCCAGCCTCAACATCCCCAGCTTCCTCAGCTGCTCCTCCCCAGTCCTGTTCTCCAGACCCTTCTTCAGCTTTATTGCCCTTTTATGACCCTGCTCCAGCCCTCAATGTCCTTCTAGCAGTGAGGAGCCCAAACCTGATGTGTCAGGTTACAGACAGCCCCGGACGGGCGTGGAGCTGAAAAGAACCTACTCCCCAGGTGGACAAAGAAACCTGACCCAGGTGGGCAGAGAGACTTAGTCTCCCCTCCCAGGGGGAAGGGTCCCCAGGTCAAAGTCTATTCCACTCCCCCTTCCTGTCCACCAAACCTATTTAAGGAAAGTCATTTTCCTGTCCCTTCTCTTGTTCCTGCTCCTCCTCTGCCTGAGAGGCTGCTCCTGCTGCTCCCTGCTATTGCTGTTACCATGTGGTGAGGCCTGCTCCATGCTGCATCCAAACTCCTAAGGACTGTATCTAAAGAGAGTCCACATTTGCATCTACAGAATCCTTTGCCAGCTGTGACTGGTTTTGTGTATATTTTTATTTACTTTTTTTCCTTATACCTTTGTAACCTTCCTTTTACTCAAATGCCTCTTATATTTTGTTAAACTTACCTTTTTACTTCCAAATCATTTCAAGACTGTTTCTTTCATGATTTTACCTCCTTTTTCTCCTGCCTAATTTGCTTTCCCCTACCAGGAAAAAGGGGAGAGGGGAGGCAATCAAAGTTTGTTCCATTAGGGCTTTTGGACTCTGGGAAAGCTTAAACCACAACACCTGGCCCCAGGATTCCAGTTCTGGCCTCCCCAGTACCCAGCACAGGGAGACAATCCCTGCTCACCAGCCTTGTTTCCAGAGGCAGGCTGAAGGTTCAGGTTGGGGTAGCTTTTCCCCAAGGCCAAGGAGCAGGTCTGAATGTCAGAGCATGAATTAAAAAGGAGCAGAAGGAAGGTGACTGTTTGTTATTCAGAAAGCAGATCCAGGTTGAGATAGAGCTGCAGCTGGGAAGTGAAAGAAGGTTGGACATGGTGCCTGCAGAGCCTTTGTTCAGTGTGGTGTGCTGGTGGCTGAACCCAAACCTGGTCAGGTTGAGACTGGAGATGAGGAAGAAATTCCTTCCAGTGAGGGTGGGGAGACCCTGGAACAGGTTACCCAGGGAGGCTGCGGCTGCCCCCTCCCTGGAGGTGTTTCAGGCCAGGCTGAATGACGCCTTGAGCAACCTGGGCTGGTGGGAGGTGTCCCTGCCCATGGCAGGGGGTTGAAACTGGATGAGCTTCAAAGATCCCTTCCAATCCATTCTATGAATTTATGAAACCTTGAGACACAAGTTTGGGCTCTCAAATTTCTGTAAACCTGATGAATTAATAACCAACCTGGGGAGGGGCTGCGGTTCTGCTGCCTTCAGCTCCAGCCAGGAGCTCTCCAGAAAGCTCAGGCTGCACCCTCACACCAAAGAATGGTGGGGCTGGAAGGCACCTCTGGAGATCATCCAGTCCAAGCCCCCTGCCAGAGCAGGGGCACCCCGGGCAGGTCACACAGGAACACATCCAGATGGGGTTGGAAGTTCTCTACATGAGGAGACTCCACAACCTCTCTGGGCAGCCTGTTCCAGGCTTCCAGCACCCTCACACCAAACAAATTTCTCCTCCTGCTCAGCTGGAACCTCCTGGGCTCCACTTTGTGCCCCTTGCCCCCTGTCCTATCACAGGACACCACCGGACAGAGCTTGGCCCTTTCCTTTTGCCCCCCACCACCCTTCAGCTATTTGCAAACATTGCTCAGCTCCACGATTCTACCCAAAACTGATGATGTGACCCCATATATCCCACCCCAGCCTGGGGGCCACTCTACCTGACAGTAGCTTGGGGATTTGGGGTCCACATCCACAGTGGCCAGGTAGTCAGGCTTGTCCTTGCCAGTATTCCTGTAGATGCAGGGCACGTAAACAATCTCCTCACGGGGCCCTTGCAAGGCAGAACTCTTGTTAACGAAGCCAAGAAACCATTTTCCAACAAGCTGTGCCCAACTTGGAGACAATTTTTCCTGGATTTAACCTTTTCCTCTCTAAATTGAGGATTCTTCAACACTCCCCATAATACAGAGAAACACCAGGAGTGACTGGAGCAACCCTTTTCCAGCCCTGTGCCCACCTAAGGTAGGAGCCTCTGGCGCTGTTCTGGGCTCTTTTCCTGGAGCAGGGTAGTGCTGGTGACCACCCTGCCACCCAGGAGACCACAGCCAGCTTCTCCCTTTCCTGGTGGTCCAAGTGGTTCAGTCCACCTCTGCCAAAAGCCTACTCAGTACAGGCTGAGGCTTTCCAAGGACTCACAGAGAAGTTCTGACCCCATGAACGGCTCCAGCAGAATGCCTCAGGAGCTCTGGTGAGGTTCAGGATTTAGCCAGATATTGCTGGGAAGAACAGATGCTTTCTGGGAAGAGGAGGAGATCCCTTCCTACAGCTGCAGGTGGATGAGAACCTTGCACTGACTTTGTGTCACACTTACAACCCTCTCTCCCTCTTTCCCCCTCTGGTGTCCTAACAGGCATTGTGGTTATGGGAGAATCTGAGGGCTGTGTCTAAAGGTCTCCATCCCAACTGGAGGATGGTTTAGGTCAAACGCTTGTCCCAGTATTTTTAAGGCAAATAAATTCTTTGCAGCACAGGAAACCAGAAGTTGTGGTGTGGCAGCAGTTTCAAACTTCAGCCCACTTTGTGTTGGTGGACTCAGGGTAAGAGCTCAAAGGCTCTGCCCAGAGCTTGGCTGCCAAAGGAACCAAACTCTTCTGATCTTTGAAGTCTCCTTGGCCTTGCTAATCAATGAGCCACTCCAGAAGGCATTTACACAGCCTTCACCTTTGAACTTGAGACCATCCTTTGCTGATGGCTTTAGAGAAGACATCCCAGTACTTGCCTTTCATGGCATCCAGAGGAGTTGCATATCCTGGGCCACAGGCTCCACATTTTGCTGATTGGAGGAGAAAACAGAAAATTCTTTAGCTCTCCAGACACGCCCCCCCACACCCCTTCCCCAGATGTAGTTTGGGTTTGCATTCAACTCTTCGACTCCATCTTCATCCTGCCAAGCACCCCAAAGTCTTGCTGACTCCCCTCAGTGCTGAGGTTCCTTGAGCTGCTGAAAATAAACCTGCTGGGAGGAATGGGAGATCCTGGAATGGGTTGGGTTGGAAGGGACCTTTAAAGGTCATTCAGGCCAAGCCTCATCATTTAGGTTGAGCAGGACCCTAAATCATGAGTCCAACCATTAACCCAGCACTGCCAAGTCCATCACTGGAGATTCAGCCTTCATCCTGCCCTTGGGGTGGACCCCACTTGGAGAAGGGTCCCTGGACTGGGGGCAGCCCTTACTGAGCAAGGAGGGAGTCACATCCTGCCCAGATCTGCTTCATCCTCCCAACGTGCCCTCCACTTTAACAACATCTCTGATCCCTCCCAGAGAAAGTGACAATGCCTCCCAGAAAAACCTGGAAAACAGGACAGGAGAGGCCACCAAAGGAAGGAGACAGCAAAATGGTGACAACACTCAAGCAAAACTCTCCAAAACCTGGAGGTGCTGGGTGCCTGCAGCTAGAGATGAGCTAGCAAGTGTCCAGGTGGCCAAGAAGGCCACTGGCAGCCTGGCCTGGAGCAGCAATGGTGTGGGCAGCAGGAGCAGGGCAAGGATTGTCCCCCTGGGTTGGGCACTGGGGAGGCCACAGCTGGAATCCTGGGGTCAGGCTTTGGGCTCTTCACTGCCAGAAGGACATTGAGGGCTGGAGCAGGGCCAGAGAAGAGCCACGAAGCTTAAATCCATCAGCCCTTGTTACATCACTCCAGGCCTTTGTCTCCTTGTGTGGAGAGTTTCCAACCCCACCTGGATGTGTTCCTGTGTGACCTGCCCTGGGTTCCCCTGCTTTGGCAGGGGGTTGAACTGGATGATCTCCAGAGGTCCCTTCCAGCCCCACCATTCCATGATTCTATGATGAATGTTCCTTTTTCATTCTTCACACACATTTTTTCCTCCTTTCTCTCTGATCTTGTTCCAGCCCTCTTTTGTTCTCCACCTGCCTGTAGACACCTGCTGATGAGGCCAGGCTGTGCCAAGCTAGCTTGTAAACACAACCTGAGGGGTTTGTCATCAAGCTGGGATTTGCACCATCTTGTAGCAACTAGTTCACAACAACCTTTACACTGCCACATTCAGAATCTGTGCTCAGACACCTTCATGTCACTGCTTCTGGGCCGCATCAAGAGCAATGTGGGCAGCAGGGCAAAAGAGGGGATTCTGCCACTTAGCTCTGCTCTGCTCAAACCTCACCTCCAATGCTGTCTTCAGTTCTGGTGTCCCCAGCATGACAAGGACACAGAGCTGCTGGACTGAGTCCAGAGAAGGCCACAAAGATGAACCAAGGACTGGAGCACCTCTGCTATGAGGACAGCCTGAGGGAGCTGGGGGTGTTCAGCCTGGAAAAGACTACAGGAAGACCTAAGAACTGCCCCCCAATAGCTGAAGGGATCCCGCAGGATCCTGAAGGCAGAGGGACTTTTCCTGAGGGTGTCTGGAGACAGGACAAGGGGTAATGGTTTGGAGCTGAGGGAGAGCAGGGTTAGACTGGAGCTGAGGAAGAAGTTCTTCAGTACCAGGTTGGGAAGACTCTGGAATAGGCTGCCCAGGAAGGTTGTGGTTGCCTCCTGCCTGGAGGTGTTCAAGGCCAGGCTGGATGAGGCCTTGAGCAACCTGGGCTGGTGGGAGGTGTCCCTGTCCATGGCAGGGGGTTGGAACTGGATGAGTTTTGAGATCCCTTCCAACTCAACGCATTCTATGAATTTATGGAACCTTGAGGTACAAGTTTGGACTCTCCAGGATTGTCTAATTTCTGTAAACCTGATAAAGTTACTTAAAAATAAGCAAATGGAGTGTGAGAGTGTGTGTGTGTGTAAATTCTGCTGCCTTCAGCTCCAGCCAGGAGCTCTCCAGAAAGCTCAGGCTATACCCTCATACCAGAGAAGTTTCTCCTCATGTCACTGCCCATGGCAGGGAGATTGGAACTGAATGATCTTTGTGGTCCCTTCCAGCCCACTCCATAAATCTATGAAATTGGAATTCTTGGCCAGAATTGGCTTGTCTTGTCAGACAAGCTAGGAACAGACGCAAGGCTCTTTAGAGAGGCTGTTGAGGAGAAATGTGACAATAAATGATGCAGCTCTGCTGAGAACTTCAATTGAGCTAGAGCAAATCTGGGCCAAGCTTGACTTTTTGTAGAGCAGCAAGTTCTCTGAAGTTAAGGTGTGGGCCTGGGCTGCTTAAATCCTAACAATGCAGGGAGGGTTGTGGAAGGATCCCAGCAAATTGCTGAAAGAGGCACAAATAGGGCGGGGGAGGGAGGTGTCCCAGCTATGCCATATCCATGACCAACCATAGCCAAAGCAGGAGAACAACTCTTTTAAGTACCAAGCCATGCAAGCAGCTTTTAATGAGCTTTGGGAGGAGAAGCCCCAGAGCTGATCCTCCACACTGTCAAGAGCACCTTGCTGACACCAACCCAGCACCAGCAGCCTGCTTGAAGCTTTAGAATCATGGAATTGGTTTGGTTGGAAAAGGACTTCAAGGTCATCCAGTTCCACCTTTCTCTAACTGTTTCACCACCCTTGTTGTACAGAACTTCTCCTAATGTCCAACCTAAATGCCCCCTGCTCTAGTTCCAAACCATTGTCCCTTGTTCTGTCACTCCAAGCCCTTCCGAACAGTCCCTCCTCAGCTATCCTGGAGCCCCTTCGACTTCTGGAGGGCTGTTTTAAGGTCTCCCTGGTGCCTTTTCTTCTCCAGACTGAACAGCCCCAACTTTCTCAGCCTGGCCTTCTATGCTTAGTGCATCCAGACCTGCTCATATCCTGCATCTGAGCCCACCAAGCATTCAGGTAAACTGAGGATGGGATTCTGATAGCTAAAAGAGAATCCTGAAATGATTGGTTGGAAAAGCCCTTTCAAATCATCTGGTCCAATCAATCTCTAGCTCTGCCAAGGCTGGGGCTAACCCATGACCAACAGCATCACATCTCTGTGGCTTTGAAACCCCTCCAGGGATGGGGATTCAACAGCCTCCCTGGGCAGCCTGTGCCAGTCTTTGAGAACCCTTTAAGTGAAGAGTTTTCTTCTAATGGCCAACCTAAACCTCCCTGGGGGCAACCTGAGGTCATCTTCTCTTGTCCTGTCCCTACCCAATCCCCACTTGGCTCCAGCTTCCTTTCAGGGAGCTATAGAGAGCAATGAGGCTTCCCCTCAGCCTCCTCTTCTCCAGACTAAACCCCCAGGTCCCTCAGCTGCTCCTCCCCACCCCTGTTCTCCAGATCCAGGTGACCTGCACAGAGTGTGACAGAACTGTCACCATCCCAGGTCACAAATCTAAATGCAGGGTTTGTTGGAGGCCTTGAGCAACCTGGGCTGGTGGGGGGTGTCCCTGCCCATGGCAAGAAGTTGGAACTCGATGAGCTTTGGGGCCTAATCCAACCTGGCCTTGAACACCTCCAGGGAGGAGGCATCCACAACCTCCTTTGGCAACCTGTTCCAAGGCCTCCCCCCCTCAAAGAATTTCTTCCTCATCTCCAGTCTCAATCTCCCCTCTCCCAGCACAAAGTCCTTCCCCTTATCCTATCACTAGAAGCCATCTCCTTCAGTCCCCTCCACTTCCTTCCCTTGTATCCAAAATTGAACATCCACAGCAACACCCAGGGGCTGGCACAACAAAAAATATAACCAGAAATTTTCTGAATTCTGTTATTCAGTTCTGCTGCCCAGTTCTTGGAGACCTTCCCAAGCACCATCCAGGTTCCCAACCAAACAAAACAGTGAGTCTAAATTCTTCTTTCAGTTACTAAAGGATGAAAAAATGGCATTTAAAGGCAAAAAAGTGGCATTTGCAAAAAAACTGACATTTGATGGCAAAAAACAGAGTGGTATTAATAGCAAAAAGAGGCATTTAATGGCAAAAAAGTGGCATTTAAGGACATAGACGGCGTTTACTGCTGCCATTCAGTATTTCAAAGCACAGCTAGCAATGGGACACCAGGGGCCAAGCTGAACTTCCGTTCCACGTCCCTCCCCACCAGCCCACTCCACTAACAACCACCCTGGTCCCTGCCGGCTGGTTCCCTAAGGCAGCAGATCCCTCTGGATCCGCCCGTGGATCTCTTACCCATGGCGGATCGGAGGTGGAAGAGGAGGAAGCAGAGCTTCTTGCAGAGGAGCTGGGAGAAGCTAAGTGCCCGGCCAGAGTCAGCCCCAGCGGCGTTGGGCGGTGTGCAGGGCCAGGGAGGCTCTTGCCGAGGGGGAGGTTCCAGCACAGGAGGAGGTTCCAGCGCAGGCGGGAATCAAGTTTCAGAGCGCGGCTGCAGCCTGCTCTGCTGCACCTTCGCCTGTTCCTGCTTGGATCCTGGAGCTTTCCCGGGGTGTTTTGAACCCTGCTAGTTACTGCCCTAGAACGAGCCTGCGGCTTCCCACCAGCCAAGGGAAGAGTTGTGCTGAGCTCCTGACCCTGGGCAGGTGTATCATCACAGCAGGGTTTTAAGGTCTCCAGGAGCCCAGGCAGGTCAGGGCAGGTTTGGCAGCCTCCAACGTTTAAACCCCATACGCCAGGAACCAGGGACCACCAGTGTCTGACCATCGCACGAGGAGCGGATTAGGGGATGAGCTTCTGGGAAGCAGCTCCATAGAGAAGACCCTTGGAGTCCTGGGGGACAGTAAGTTCTCCATGGGACAATAAGGTGGCCAGGAAGGCTCCAAGGGTCTGCTGGGGGCATTAAGAGGAGTGTGGCCAGCAGGGCAAGTGACATTCTGCTACCCCTCTGCTCTGCCGAGTCCACCTCTGGAGTCCTGGGGCCAGTTCTGGGCTCCCCAGTTCAAGAGGAGGAGGGAGCTACTGGAGAATCCAACAGAAGCTGTGAGGATGCTGAAGGCACTGGAACATCTGATGGGGAAAGGCTGAGAGCCCTCGGGTTATTTAGTCTGGAGAAGAGCAGCCCCAGATGGGACCTGATCAATGTCTGTAATTAGCTGAACGGTGGGGGGCAAGAAGAAGGGGCCAGGCTCTGTCCAGTGCTGTCCTGTGATAGGACAAGGAACAATAGACACAAAGTGGTACACCTCCCACCAGCCCAGGTTGCTCAAGGCCTCATCCAGCCTGGCCTTGAACACCTCCAGGGAGAAGGCAGCCACAACCTCCCTGGGCAACCTGTGACAGGGTCTCCTCACACTAAAGAATTTCTTCCTAATCTCCAGTCTCAAATCTCCCCTCTCCCAACTCAAAGCCCTTCTCCTCCCCTCCTAGCTCAAATGCCAGTAACCACATGTTGGGAAGGGAAATCTCAGCTGGGACTTGACAAGACAAACAAAGGCAGTGATTAAAAGACAGACATTTTTATAACCACATCAGCTTCCTGCAGAGCAACATCTTGATCCTGGGCCAAATCCCAGAGTCCTGGAGGCCTCCAGTGCTATTTTTAGCAAGGCCTCCCCCTGGGGAGGTTTCCTCTGCAGCAGCCTCACAGTAACGAGCTCACGTGCTGCTGATCATCTTTGTCACCCCTTCAGGATTTGTGTCAGCAGCCATCAGGACAAATTTGCCGGGGTTTTGTGGTTTTGTTGTGGTGTGGGTTTTTTTAAGGCCAAAAGACCTGCTCCTGCTCCATGCCTTGGTTGTGCTCTCCAGAATGAGGGAAACACCTGCAGGAGCTAATTGAGATGGACCAGGAGGAGCTTCAGTGTCCTCTCAAGTGTTTGGTGTCCTCCAAAAGGAAATGTTTAGGATTGCTCTGCCTAAGCATGACCCTGGGACCCCAACCTGCATTGAGAGAGGAGCTTGTAGTTAGCATGGAGTGACAGAATTGGTTGGGAAGGAGAAGACCTCCCTGGTCATCCAGTCCAACATTAACCCAGCACCATGGCCACCAAGCCATGGCTCCAGGTGCCATGGCCACAGGTTTCTTCAACACCCCCAGGTCCCTCAGCTGCTCCTCCCCAGCCCTCTTCCCCAGCTTCCTTGCCCTTCTCTGGCCCTGCTCCAGCCCTCAATGGCCTTCTGACAGTGAAGAGCCCAAACCTAACCCCAGGATTCCAGATGTGGCCTCCCCAGTACCCAGCCCAGGGGGGCAATCCCTGCCCTGATCCTGCTGCCCACCATTGCTGCTCCAGGCCAGGCTGTTGGTGGCCTTCTTGGCCATCTGGGCACCCCCTGGCTCAGCTCCAGCTGCTGTCACCTCTACCCCCATGTCTTTTTCCACTAGGCAGTTTCCAGATATTGCCTCCAGCCTGCAGCCTCCATGGGGTTGTTGTGACCCAAGGGCAGGACCCAGCCCTTGACCTTGTTGAACCTCATCCCACTGACTTCAGCCACGGATCCAGCCTGGCCAGAACCCTCTGCAGCAGCTCATCATCCCACCCAGCTTGGTGTCACCTGCAAATTGCCTGACGGTGCCTCAATGCCCATGGTAAGGGAGTTGCAACTGGGTGATCTTCAAGGTCCCTTCCAACCCAACCATGAATCTATGAATCATCCAGTTCCAAGTCCCCCACCAGCCCAGGTTGCTCAAGGGCTCATCCAACCTGGCCTTTACCCCCCTCCAGGGAGGGGGCAGCCACAACCTCCCTGGGTAACCTCTTTCACAGTCTCCTCACCCTCACTCTCAAAAATTTCTTCCTCATCTCCAGGCTGCCTCTCCTCTCCCAGGTCAAAGCCATTGTCTCTCGTCTTGGCACTCCTAACCCTTGTCAAAAGTCTCTCCCTAGCTCTCCTGGAGCCTTCTCTTCAGGTACTGGAAGGCTGCTCTAAGGTCTCCGTGAAGCCTTCTCTTCTCCAGCTGAACAGCTCCAACTTGTCAGGCCACCCCCACAGAGGAGGTTCTCCATCCTCTGATCATCTTGGTGGCCTACTCTGGACCCTCTCCAGCAGCTCCAGGTCCTTCTTGTGCTGAGGGCCCCAGAACTAGATGCAGTGCTGCAGGTGGGGTTTGAGAAGAGCAGAGAAGAGCAGAGGGGCAGAATCCACTCCCTCATCCTGATGGTCATACTTGGATTGTTGAAATCTCTGAAGTGTCATCCAGGCTCCAGTGTCACCTAAAGCAAAGCCCTCACACCTCAGGGGACACCTCCTAACCTGGCCTTGTCCACCCACCTCTCTCCTGGTTGCCAGGAAACCTCCAGAGAAGCTGGGAGGGGGAATTTTACAGCAGTTTTGATTCTTCACCTCTCCTTTGGAGCCACTCCTGAGGGGTGAAACCTGCACCAGCTTTTGATATGAGTCTCACAGAAGAGATATAGACCAGAGAGGTAAGGAATCAAAAAGGCTTCTGAAAGTGTTTGGTCCTCCAAAGTCTCTTTCCTCATTAAAATCATCTTCTGGTTGTTTTGGGACATGGTCAGCAAGATGCATTTGAGCATCACTGGCTCTCAGACACATTGTGTTTCGTGGCTGATAGGCTTCAGGTTCTAACCACAGCAGCTTTCTCTTCAGCTTCCCCCAAAACTAAAGGCTACAGGGCAAAGGCAGCAGGCTTGACTCTTGTCAGTATTGCTAACCCCCCAAACCATCTTGCACTGAAGACAACAACAAGGTTAATTATCGCTACAACTATAGATGTTAGCATTGAGCCCCCTCACGCTGCCAACCTATGGTGCCTGGGGAGCGTAAAATGCAATCAACACTACCAAAGGTGGCAAATGCCCAAGATACAGCTAACACCAAAGGGAACACAGGCTGCAGGTGAGTGATTTTGGCTGTCAACACTGTGGCCAGCCACCTCCTACCTTGGCCGTGGTGAGAAAGGCTACATTTTCCTCCAGCAGCCCTGAAGGCAGGTGGGACAACCCTGACAGGGGGCACAGCCCTGAGAAGAGATGGCACAACCTTGCCTGGAAGTCTGGTGCACCCCCAGACCCCACCTGAGGAGATGGTGCCCGGGCCTTAAGGTGGCTGCCGGGCATGCAAGCGATGGCAGGGCCTCCAAACAGCGCTTAGGCCCCCAGCGGGCCCCGCCGCCCAGCTCCCATCACTTCCCCTGGAGGCTAAGAGCAGCCTGGAGGCCCCGCATCTCCTCCGGGTGGGTGTGCAACCACCGCTGAACAGGCGACAGACGAGGATCCGAGAAGGTGCCACCGACCAAGCCCCAGCGCCGTTTAGTAGCGGAGCCGAACTCGGGCAGCGCATGGGCCGAGGCACCACCGGTCTGCGGGTGACGTCACCGCGCCACGCACCTATCACTGCGCTTTCTTGCGGCCCAGGAGGAAATGACGTCACCGTATTCCTCCGCCGGCCCCAGGTCGCGTTTTTGTGTGTGTGTGTGCGTGTGCGCGCGTGTGCGTGTGCGCGCGCGCGCGGTGTGCCTGCGCCGGCGGGCGCCGCGCGTGTATCAGCCCGCCGGGCGCGCTCTCTTTCCTCCCCTCTGTGCTGTGAGGGGGACGTCGAGGGGAGGGTGGGAAGAGGGGGGTGGGAGGGGGGGGGGAGGAGAAGGAGAAAAAAAAAAGAAAAAAAAAAAGACACACGCCAAGCACGGAGCCGCCCCCCGTGAGAACGTGCGGAGAGCTCGCAGAAACAGAGACCATTCCTCCTCCTCCTCATAGCATCACGCTCGAGGGCCCCGGGGGGGCTCATGCCACCTGCCCTTCTCCTCCCCTGCCTGTCGCCTCACCCGGAGAGCGGCGGACCGTGGGGGCCCCTTTAAGGACGAGCAGCCGCGGTTGAGGCAGCAGGAGAAGAGGTGGCGGCGGTGAGGAAGGTGAGGTTCTGCGAACCCGTTATGTGGGGATGGGGAGCGGGATTTAGGGGAAGTGGGGGAAACCAGCGGTGAGATCGGGGCGGGGGGGCGGGTCTCCGCCATGTGCGGGTGGCGGTGGGTGACCGCTGGAACCGGTTCGAACCGCCGGGGTCTTGGGGACAAGAAGAAGAAAGAGGAGGAGAGGAGGTGGTGGTTGTGGAAGAGGAGGGGGGGGGGGGGGGGGTGGCCAGGCCGGAGCGCTCCGTACACAAAGCGGTGGCGACGGCGGGAGGAGGAGGAGGAGGGAGAGAGTGAGAGGGAGGGAGGGCTCGGGGCTGCCGAGGCGGGGGCTGGGGAGGAGCCGCGGCGGCGGGTCCCGCTGGGCGGCCGAATGCCGGCCCCGTCGCGCTGCGAGGGGAGCGGAGGGATCCGCGCGCACCCCTGCCGCCGTCTGTGTGTGTGTGGGGAGGGGGGGCGGTGAAGCGGCACCGGCGGCTCCTTCCGCTTCTCGCCACCTCCCCCCATCTCGCTCTGTAGAACCCCCACCTCGGCGCTAAGCGGCCCCCCCTCCCCCCGCCATCCCCACCAGGGAGGGGGCGACCGCAGCCTCGCCGTCTTTACCTCCCCCTCCTCCTTTTCGCTGTGGCTGGTGCTGGGTGGGCGGCCATGTTGGGCTCGGGAATTATTTTTCTCTCCCTTTCATAGCTGCCACAGTACAGCGCGGGCTGGGTTTTGCTGTGGCTTTGCCGGAGAAGCGGCCTCGCTGCCCCTGTTTAACGCAGCGAGGGGAATCTTGACCCAGTCTTTCGGAGGGTGCGATCCCCTCCACCCCTATATCCCGTGGTCCCCCCCACCGCCTCCATTGCCTTGCCTGAGGCCGAAGGGAGCTGGGCTCGGCAGCCTCTCCCCTCTGCTCAGGGGCGGGGGCTGCTGCCTGCTTCTCCCTTCCGTGTCACCCCCGGTGACAGGAGCGGCTGCACCGCCAGCTCCCAGCCCAGAGCTCTTCCCCAGCACCTCGGAGCAGAAGTGTAGAGAAGGACACCCTTGGATCCATCTGAGCCCACAGGCCCTGGCCCGGTGCCTGCCCTGGCCCCTCACACTGACAGGGCATCATCTGGGGTGCCTTGGTCAGTCCCCTCACACTGACAGGACATCATCTGCAGTCCCTTGGTTGGTCCTCTTACAGGACAGGACATCTGGGATCACTCAGTTGGTCCCCCCACAGGGACAGGACATTTGGCATCCATTGGTTGGTCCCCTCACAGGGACAGGACATCATCTGGGACCCCTTGGTTGTTCTCCTGTCCCATCAGCGGGTCAGGAGATGCTTTTGAGAGCTTCTCCTGGCCAAAGAGCACCAAAAGCCTCCTTGCAAGAGTATCCCCAAAGCTGACTCCTCTGCCTGCAGATCTTAAAAGTGGAGATGTTTGCTGTCCCCAAAGTGTAGCTGTCACTGAGACACCAAATGGGACAGCAGCTGGGGGTAGAGGACTCGGGGTAGGGGCGGGGAGCTGTTTCTTCTTTTAGGCACTATTTTACATTGTCCTCACTCTGCTGCTCTCTCTCTGCTGCCTCAGAGCTTCAGCTTGCTGCAGTTGTCCATTTTTATCCCTGCAAGCTTCCAGCAGGCACATCTCACACTTGGGTAATGTCCCCAAGGCTACCCCGTGGGGCTGCCTGCTCTGGGATCCTTGCTCTCTATTGCTGCTTTAGGCTCTGTCTAGCTGTGAGGATCTTGGTGGGGGTTTGGTGTTGTGGATATTCAGAGAAGCAGAGAATGGTGGGGTTGAAAGGGACCTCCAGAGATCATCCAGTCCAACCTCCCCGCAGCCAAAGCAGGACTACCCAGCACAGGTCACACAGGAACACATCCAGGTGGGTTTTGATCTCTGGAGAAGGAGACTCCACAACCTTTCTGGGCAGTCTGCTCCAGGGCTCCAGCACCCTCACACCAAACAAGTTTCTCCTCCTGCTCAGGTGGAACCTCCTGCGTTCCAGTTTGTGCCCATTGCTCCTTGTCTGATGTTGAGATGTGTCCCACCCCACAGCTGCTTGGAAGCTGTGTCAGAGAACCTCCAATTGTCTGTCTTCATGCCGGTAGACGACAGATTGCATCAGGTTGGAAGGGACCCTCAGGTCAACTTGTCCAAGCGGGACACCTCCAACTAGATCACAGAATCACAGCATGGCTGAGGTTGGAAGCACCTCAGAGATCACCTCCTCCAACCTCCCTGCCATGGGCAGGGACACTTCCCACCAGCCCGGGTTGCTCAAAGACTCATCCAGCCTGGCCTTGAATACATCCAGGGAGGAGGCAGCCACAACCTCTCTGGGCAACCTGTTCCAGAGTCTCCCTATCCTGGTACTGAAGAACTTCTTCCTCAGCTCCAGTCTAACCCTGATCTCCCTCAGCTCCAAACCATTCTTCCTTGCTCTGTCTCCAGACACCCTGATGAACAGTGCCTCTGCAGCCTTCCTGTAGGATCCCTTCAGGTACTGTCAGGCATCTCTAAGGTCCCCCTGGAGTCTTCTCCTCTCCAGGCTGAACACCCCCAGCTCCTTCAGGCTGTCCTCACAGCAGAGGTGCTCCAGCCCTTGGGCTCACTCCACCAGCTCTGTGTCCTCCTTCTGATGGGTTCACCAGAACTGGCTATTAAGATCAGAATACCCAGGGCAACATCAGGTTTGATGTTGATTTTGAACGTCTCCAGGGTTGGAGTCCCAACCACATCTCTGGGCCTCCTGTCCCAGTATCCCACCATTCCTACTGGGGCGAGCAGAGCTCCCTGTACTGCTTCCTCACTAAAGACCCTGAGGCAGAACCAGAGCTCCAGACAAACTCTTGGCCTCTGGAAGCTTCAAGTTCAAAATCTGCCCAAAAGGTCAAGCCCAAGTGGTTTGTTTTGAATATTCAGTTTTCTGAGGGAGATAAGAATCACTCTACTTAAGTGTTTCATAATAACATTTTAATTAGGGGAGCATCACACAAATCAAAACCTTGAAGAAAGGCAGCCAGGACTTCACCTGGTAGCGCTCCCTGGAAACCTTAAAAAAGTGCCTTTGGAAGAGCTTTCAGCACCCAACCAAATCAAGGCAACCACATCAAGTCAGCATCCTGGAGGATTTGCCTTGGCCTGCAGGATGGAGCTGCTCAGCTTCTGCCTTACACCTCCCTGCAGCTCCTGGAAGTGGTGGTGGTGATGAAGACATCACCCAGCACATTGGATGCCTTCCTTGCTGTGATACTAGGCATGAAAAGCTGCTAAGAAGCCCTCTCCTGCAGGACACTGCAACAGGTTGCCCAGGGAGGTGGCTGAGGCTCTACCCCTGGAGATACTCAAGGTTCTGGGCAACCTGATCTAGTTGAATCCCTGCTAACTGCAGGAGGGTTGGATTGGATTTGGATGACCTTTGGAGGTCCCTTCCAACCTGCACCATTCTATGATTGCAGCATGTCCCAGCATCAGGAACGTTTGTGGTGGGAATCGTTGGCATGGAGTGGAACATCCTTGGGTTTCAGTGATGTCCAGGATAGGACAAGGGGCCATGGGTGCAGGCTGGAGCACAGGAGGTTCCACAGGAACATGAGGGATAACTTCTTCACTGTGAGGGTGCTGGAGGCCTGGAGCAGGCTGCCCAGAGAAGTTGTGGAGTCTCCTTGTGTGGAAAGCTTCCAACCCACCCTGGGCATTGTGCTGCTGGGCAAGCTGCTGTAGCAGGGAAGCTGCAGGAGATGATCTCCAGAGGTCACTTCCCACCCTACCATTCTGTTGTTCTGAGCTCTCATAGAGTTTGGTTTCTTGCTGTTAAAGCATGGGAAGAAAGGGAGAAAATAAGAACACATCTCTGAGGAGGCTGTGTGGTCCCTGGAGAGGTGGAGAGAAGTGGCCATTCAGGGGAACAACTTGGGCAGAAGTTGGTTGGTCCATTAACTTCTGTCCTGAGGGGTGCACTGGGCATCAGCAAGAAATTCTTGGGGAGACACTGGAACAGGTTACCCAGGGAGGTTGTGGATGCTTCCTCCTTGGAGGTGTTCCAGGCTGAGTTGGAGGAGGGCTTGAGCAGCCTGGGCTAGTGCGAGGTGTCCCTGCCCATGGCAGGGGGTTGGAGCTGGATGATCTTGAAGGTCCCTTCCAACCCATTCCGGGATTCTGTGTCCTCAGGTTTCGTTCTGTCCTTCAGCACTGATGGTCAGCATGGCCATGAGGGCTTCACAGGAGTCAGCTGGGACTTGTCCCTGGAAAAGCCAAGCCCAGGAGGTCCATGGGACCTGCTGACACCTGGGTGGGTCCTCAATGCACCTTCACTTGGGTTCTTGGCTTGGAAAATCAGGTGAAGATGCAAATTCTTTTTGGAAGATGTGAATAAAGCTTTAACTTGGGCTTTGTGAAGGCTTGGGGGCATCTCTCAGGCTTAGGGAACTGTCATTCATAGTGACCTGACTGCTGGTTGTCCTGTGGTGCCCACAGTGTAGATGTTATCTTCATCTGGAGGCCTCCAGAGAAAGGAGCTCAAGTCTACACTGGGAGTAAAGTAGGAGTGGAGGGTCCTGGGTCCTCTGCTCTAAGAACTCCCCACACTTGACCCAAGCAAGGCTGAGGAATTCCTCCTGCACTTCTGCCAGGGCAGGGGGGTGGAACTGGATCATCTTGAAGGTCCCTTCCAACCCAAACCATTCTCTGAGTCTATGTAAGGAACAGGTTGCCCAGGGAGGTGGTGGAGTCACCATACCTGGAGGTGTTCAAGAACCAAGTAGATGTGGCATTCTGGGACATGATCTGGGGATCATGGAGGTGGGCTAGATGACCTCAGAGGTCTTTCCCAACCTTCATGATTCTCTGATTTTCTCTGGGCTCTTCTTCTGAGGGTCTTCTCCTATTTTCCAGCTGAAGGGCAGCAGATTCATGGAATGGTTTGGGTTGGAAGGGACCCTCAAGATCATCCAGCTCCAACCACCATGGGCAGGGACACTTCCCACTAGCCCAGGTTGCTCATGGTCGTGGGGCCATGTTCATCCCTCTACAGGGCACATCGTGTTGGAGGGAGAGTGTGAGGAAGTCCTGGGCTGACAGTTTGTGGCCTTCCCTTGTGTTCCACCTCCATCCAACCCAAACTCAACTGTTCACCTCAGCAAGTCACCTGTGGTCATCAGCCCTGCCCTACCAGTGTGGCCTCCAGGCTGAGGAGTCCAGCCAGTAGGCAGAAGGTGCACCATCAGCAGTGGCCCGACAAACACCAATTTATTGATACTCATTAATTAGTGAAAACCCCTTAACAAGGGAAGCTCCTGGAGCTGCAGAGAGGTGCATCCTATCAAGTGAGTTTTGAAGAAGACTCTGAAGGAGTCATTAATTTCAGGTCACTACTGGAGTCAAGAGTGTGTGAAGACACCATCTGTGGCGTCTGCTTGATGTTAAACAACATCAGGCTGGGAGTAGAGCTGGGAATGTCCAAGCACAGATCTCTGGAAGATGCCTTCAGTGAGCCTGAAGCAGCTGTGAGCCTGAAGCTGTCACCTCAGACCCTGCTGTCCACAACTGCCTGGGGAGGAGAAAAGTCTCAGGACCTGCTTTGCACAGAGTCATGGAATGTATTGGGTTGGAAGGGACCTTCCAAGACACAGAGACCTGGGTTTGTTTAGTCTGGAGGAGAGAAGGTTGAGACTTGATCAGTGTCTACAAAAATTTGAGGGTGGCTGTCAGGAGGATAGGACCAGGCTCACTTCAGTGATACTCAAAGAGACAGGACAAGGGGCAAGGGGCACAAACTGGAACCCAAGAGCTTCCACCTCAACATGAGGGCAAACCTGTTTGGTGTGAAGTTGCTGGAGCCCTGGAGCAGGCTGCCCAGAGAGATTGTGGAGTCTCATTTTCCTGAGACTTTCAGGCCCCACCTGAATGTGTTCTCTGCCATGGGTGTCTCTGCTCTGGCAGGGGGTTGGACTGAATGATCTCTGGAGGTCTCTTCCAACCCCAGCCATTGTGTGATTCAAGACCACCCAGTTCCAATCCCCTGCCATGGGCAGGGACACCTCCCTCCAGCCCAGGTTGCTCAAGGCCTCATCCAGCCTGGTCTTGAACTCCTCCAGGGAGGGTGAAGCCACAACCTCCCTGGGCAATCTGTGCCAGGGTCTCCTCACCCTTACTCTAAAGAATTTCTTCCTCGTCTCCAGGCTCAGTCTCCCCTCTCCCAGCTCAAAGCCATTGTCCCTCATCCTGCCACTCCCAGCCCTTGTCAGAAGTCCCTCCCCAGCTCTCCTGGAAACCCTTCAGGCACTACCAGGCTGCTTTTCCTTGGGTCATGAAAATCCAGACTCAGAACCCTGCACTGTGGCAGCTGAAGTCTTGTTTGCACCTCACTTGGGTGGGAGGTTCTGGACTGAGTGCTGGTTGTGTTTGCTGAGGTGTGCCAGGGATCTTCAGAGGTGCAACCAAGCTGCTATAGCTACAACCAAATTCCTGCTTGCTGGCAGCTGGAGATGAGCCAGGGGGGTGCCCAGGTGGCTAAGAAGGTCACCAGCAGCCTGGGCTGGAGCAGCAGTGGTGTGGGCAGCAGGAGCAGGGCAGGGATTGTGCCCCTGGGCTGGGCACTGGGGAGGCCACAGCTGCAATGCTGGGCTCAGGGTTGGGCTCCTCACTGCCAGAAGGACTTGGAGGGCTGGAGCAGGGCCAGAGAAGGGCAATGAAGCTGGGGAAGGGTCTGGAGAGCAGGGCTTGGGAGGAGCAGCTGAGGGAGCTGTGGGTGGTGAGGCTGGAGAAGAAGAGGGTGAGGGGAGACTTCATTGCCTGAGAGGAGGCTGGAGCCAGGTAGGGGTTGGGTTCTTCTACCAAGGAATGGGATAAGAGGAGATGACCTCATGCTGCCCCAGGGGAGGTTCAGATTGGCCATGAGGAACAATTTGTGTCCTGCAAGAGTGGTCAGGGCCTGACAACAGGCTGCCCAAGGAGGTGGTGGAGTTCCCATCCCTGGAAGTGTTGATAACTGTGGCCATGTTGGGTTGATGTTAGTCTGGATGACCTTGGAGGTCTTCTCCAATGCAAACAATTCTATCATTCTGACCTGCTTGGTCACTCTTGAGGACATAGCAGCAGCCTGCAGGGCTTGGATTGACCTCTTCCTAAAGAGGTCTCAATGATTCATTGCTAAAGAAACCCCCTGGGATTGGAGAGTCCAAACTTTGGTCGAAATCCCAATGGATTTTGGGTTTCTTTAGCCAAAGAGAAAGGGTTTCTTCTCTTCTCCTGCCAAGGATGCCTCTCCCCTTGCATTCAAATCAAACCTCTGCAGGGTGGGATGTCACCTGGTTGTGGTGGCCACCTCTGTCAGAGATGTGATCAGCAGCAGTCCTGCGGCTGGTGGCTTCGTGGCAGTAAAGAGTGAACCACATCTGCTGGTGAGCAGGGAAGGGGCTGGAGCTGGGGTTGTGCCAAATTTGATGTGAGGTGGATCTCCAAGGGGCATGGAGGTGTGGAGCCACCATCCCTGGAGGTGTTGAGAAAACGAGGAGATGTGGTACTCTGGGACATGGTCTAGTGGCCATGGAAGTGGACTTGATGGTTTCCAATGGGGGTGGTGAGACACTGGAAGAGGTTACCCAGGGAGGCTGTGACTGCCCCCTCCGTGGAGGTGTTCAAGGCCAGGTTGAATGAGGCCTTGAACAAACTGGGCTGGTGGAAGGTGTCGCTGCCCATGGCAGTGAGCTTTGAGGTCCCTTCCAACCCAATCCATTCTATGAATCTATGCAAGGAACAGGCTGCCCAGGGATTTGGTGGAGTCACCATCCCTGGAAGTGTTCAAAAAATGAGGTGATGCAGCACTTTGGGACATGGTTTAGTGGTCGTCACAGAATCATCATCATAATTTGGAAGGAACCTCAGAGATAATCTACTCCAACAGCCCCCCCCAGGTGCATTTGATGATCTCAGAGGTTCATTTGAGATCTTTACCAACCTTCATGATTCCATGATTCTCTCTGGGCTCTTAGGGTCTTCTCCCATTTTCCACCTGAAGGGCAGCAGATTAATGAAATGGTTTGGGTTGGAAGGGACCTTCAAGATCATCCAGTTCCAACCCCCTGCAATGTGCAGGGACACCTTCCACCAGCCCGAGTTGCTCAAGGTCTCATCCAGCCTGGCCATAACACCTCCAGAGAGGGGGCATCTATGACCTGTTTCAGCTCCCTCTCAGGCTGCAGCTTCCATTTCTTGTTCCATCTCTCCACCACTTATTACCTTTTCCTCTCTGTCTCCCTGTTTCCTCTCTGCCTCCCCTTTTCCTCTCTCTGCAGCTCGTTTATCAGCAGGGTTTAATCACTTTATTGAGCAAAGAGGCTGCTCAGATACCCAAATATTGCAGATCAAAGCCTGGCAAAACAAAGCTGTGAGATGAGAGAGCAGAGCAGACATTTTCTGCGCTTGCTGCCAGCAGCTGAGCTCTGCCGGTGCAGCCGGTTGGTGTCAGGAGCAGGCTGGAGCTGCAGCTTCAGCAGCACTGGGCCTGGGCAGCTTTGCGATAATTAGCAGCTGATGAATAACTGGGGAGGGTTTGTTCCCCCCCACCCCATCACCTCCTGATGTGTTCAAGACTCCCTGGGCAGACATCTCCAAGCCCTGTGGTTATTTAGACCTCCCCACCTCTAGTCATCCTCCAGCTCTCTAGTTATGTACCCCCTAGCTCTCTAGTTATCCTTTGCCTCTTTATTTTTTTATCCCCCAGCTCTTCATTTATTTATCCCCCACCACTTTATTTGTCCCTCCACCCCTCTGTTTATCACTCCATCTCTCTGTTTATCCCCCTACCTCCTTCCTGATCCCTTCCACCTCTCTATTTATCACCCCTTCAGGGTTGGTTGCCCAGAGCAGGTAACAGGAGTCCAGGCAAAACTGCCTAGCAGGAGAAGCTTTGTCCTGCCCCCTTCCCAGGCTTGGGTTTGGGGGTTTATTGTTGGGTTTTATTTTTTATTGTTATTTCTGGATGTTACTGTGGAGGGTAAATGCTGGAACATCATAAATCAGCTAGAAATCATCCAGTCCAACCCCCTGCCAGAGCAGGAGCACCCAGGCCAGGCCACACAGGAACACATCCAGATGGGTTTTGAAAGCCTTCAGAGAAGAAGACTCCACAACCTCTCTCAGCAGCAGGCTTCAGCACCCTCACACCAAGCAGGTTTCTCCTCAGGTTGAGGTGGAACCTCCTGGGTTCCAGTTTGTGACCACTGCCCCTTGTCCTGTCACTGAGCACCACCAATAAGAGCCTGGCCCCTGCTTCTTGCCCCCCACCCCTCAGATATTTGCAGACATTGATCAGATCCCCTCTCAGCCTTCTCCTCTCCAGACCAAACAGCCCAAGGGCTCTCAGCCTTTCCCCATCACATGTTCCAGTGCCTTCAGCATCCTCACAGCCTCTGTTAGACTCTCTCCAGCAGTTCTCTGTCCCTCTTGAACTGGGGAGCTCAGAACTGGCCCTAGTTACTCCAGCTGTGGTCACACCAGGGCAGAGTAGAGGAGGAGAAGAACCTCCCTTGCCCTTTTGGCCACACTTCTTGATGCTCCCATCATGCCGCTGGCCCTCTTGGAAGAAGTCCCTGATAGGATGTGTTTAGTTCATCTGTTATGGGATACCATGGGAAGATGGAGCCTCAAATGCCCCCAGAAAAACTTGGAATCCACCTCACCTCCTTCCTAGTTCATTCACATCTCACCTTGCAGATCTGCTCGCTCCTCAGGGCTGTCCAGACCTGGACATGTCGTGGGTGCCCTGGGCAGCCTGGCACACTGCTCCTTGATGATCTCCAGAGGGTCCCTTTCACCCTCACCACTCTGGGATTCTCTTTTGTTGTCTCTAAGTTGGAATCTTCTGTTCTTCAAGCTGAACCCTTCATTCAAAGGTTGAACTGGATGCTCTTGAAGGTCTCGTCCATACAAAGATTTCTGGTGCCCATCACTTCTTCCTTCCACTTCCCAGCAGCCTTTGACCCATCTGAAGATTCCCCGATTCATAGATTCATGGAATGGTTTGGGTTGGATGAAGCCCTCCTCTCTCCATCCCTCCTCCCTCCATCCCTCCTCAAAGATCTCATTTTCCACCTGTCTCTAACCTCTCCAGCTTCTTCAGAGCTATCTCCCTGTTTTTCTCCACCATGCAGCCTCCTTGTTGTGTGAGGAACCTTCAGAAATCCCTTTGCTGATAACTTGCAGTGGATCCACTGGTCCAGCCTGAGCCCATCCTGGGGTTTTCTTATCACTGGAGGGTGAGGAGAAAATAGCTCTGAAAATGTGCTTGTGTTTAAACAGCAGAGAGAAGAGTGCCCCAGGGGACAGCTTGAGGAGACAAGGTCACTTGGAGATCCTGCAAGAGTGCTTTGCAGGGTCAAAGTCTGCTGAGGAGGACTTGAAGCAGTGAGAAAAGGCAGAGTCTCCAGTGCAGAGGGATAGAATTCCTTCCCTTGCTTCCCTTGGCAGTTCCTGGGGTTGCTGACTCCACCACCTCCCAGGGCTGGACTTTGCTGCTCTTCCCAGATTATATGATCCGGCTCTGGCAGGGGGGTTGGACTCGAAGATCTCCAGGGGTCCCTTCCAACTCCTAAGATCCTGTGATCCTGTGAATCCAGGGGCTGTGCTGCCTTGTTTCCCATAATAACCCTGATTTCCCCCAAAAATGCAGGTGAGCTTGTAGAATGGATCAGGTTGCTCTGGAGACTCTGGGAACATTGGGTTGAGTTGAACAACAAGAAGTAGAAATTCAACTGGAGGAATTTCCTTTCCTCAGCTCCTCTTGGAGCTAGCTCAGAACTGTCTGGTGGTTCCCTGCTGTGAGGGGGAGCAGCAGGAGCTCTGGGCACACGTGGGGCTGCTTGCAGGGGTTGTCTGAAGCTGGCCCAGGGCTGCTGGCACCTTGGTGGCCCTTTCTTTTCCCTGCTCTTCCATCTCTGTCATGTGTTGGCAGCAAGCCTGGAATGGTTACAACCCCCAGCAGAACCAACCCAGCGCTCCTCCTTCCCTTGGTCCCAGCCTTGCTGGTGGGGTTTGGGGTGGTGACTTCTGGTTGTGAGCTAGGAGCTAAATGCTTCAATGCGGGAGAAACAAAAAACACTACAATTTTGAGCCCAAACCAAAGGTTTTCAGCACCAGCTTCTGAGATTTATCTGCCAGGGAAGCAGAGCTTGCTAAAGGAGGGGAAATAAGAGCCATGGAATATCCAATTCCATTCTTTTTGGCTTTGGAATACTGGGAAATAAAACCAACTGCTGGGGTTTCTGGCTGGAGTAACTGACTGTCAGGGAATTAATTTTCTTCTAGGGAGTTAATTTTCTTCTAGGGAATAAATTTTTCCTGCCTTACACTAAAAAAACCCAGTTTTGGGGTTTTTTTTTCCTTTCCACTGAAGGATTCTCCTCTTTTCCCACTGCAGTATGGCAGACACAGACCTATTCATGGAATGTGAGGAGGAAGAGCTGGAACCATGGCAGAAGATCAGTGATGTGATTGAGGATTCTGTGGTGGAGGATTACAACTCGGTGGATAAAACTGCTCCAGGTAATTCCCTTAGAGGGGGTGTGGGTTGGCTTTGTGGTTTTCTGACCTGCTGGGGTTGCAAAATGAGCACAGCCCTGGGTGTGAGGAGAAGGCTGTGTGCTCTGGTCACCAGCATGAGGCCTTTCTTCTTGATTGATGGGTCCAACTCTTCATGCTTTGTGCTGGGAGGGGAAAAAAACTCATGGACACCAGCACCCCAAAGAGCATCCATCAACAAAGCTGGCCTCACACTGAGGAAGAGGATGGAGGGGCTGAGGTGTGATGAAGGTTAGCAGCTCACCTTGGATGTATTACTAGTGGAAGTTCATAGAAGCATAGAATGGTGGGGTTGGAAGGGAAGCCCATTTATGCTGCACACAGAGACCCTTGTGAGGCCAAGGTCCCTTCCTGCACCTTCTTGAAGTCCTCCTTAAGTTTAGGTGTGCTGCCAACCAGCTCTGCAGGTGGATCGTGAAATCCTATAATGGCTTGGGTTGTAAGGGACCTTCAAGATCACCCAGTTCCAACCCTTCTGCCATGGGCAGGGACACATCCCACTAGCCCAGGTTGCTCAAGGCCTCATCCCTTCCTGTCCCAGCAACTTGAGACATTTGAAAACTAAGCCTACAGGGAACAAAGTTCTGGATCCAGCAGAATGACGGGGGGAAAAAAATGAGGAACCAGGAAGTGTTTAGCATTGGAAATGGAAACATTGGTGGCTTTGCACAGCTCTGAAGCACTTTGAGGTTTCTGGTGGAGTCAATTCTCCTCTTGGTGGCATTGCTGCAGTGGAGGATTTGCTTGGGACCAACCCAACATCCTTCAGCCCACAGCGTGGCCCTGAGTGCTCGTCAGGTCCCTGCCAGCTCTTGTGACATGACTTTGACTTGAAGGGGAATCCTTTTTGGCTTGATGCCAGCAAGGATTTGGAATGGCAAAGTGCCACCAGGACATCTGTCACCTCCTGTAGTCCCTGCTGGCCCAGTAAGGGAGGGTCACGTCCCAGTTGAAGCTGCGGAGTGCTGAGGAAATGAGGTGTGGCTGGAGGCAGCCCAGCTCGCAGCAGGCTGGGGCTGGCAGCTTGCTTTTTGGTTTACATTAATTAAAAAAACCCTTAATGAGCCAGAGCTGAAAGAGGCCCAGCAGAGCCCCCCACACACCTTTCTCCTGGGGGAAGCTTTTGGTGGCTCTGTGGTTTGGGTTCTTTTCCCCTCTCTAGAATGTTTTGAATTCTTTTCCCATTTATTAGTTGGGGTTGGAAGGGACCTCCAGAGATTATCCAGTCCAACCTCCATGCCAGAGCAGGGGCACCCATGGCAGGTCACACAGGGACACATCCAGATGGGTTTTGAAAGTCTCCAGAGAAGACTCCACAACCTCTCTGGGCAGCCTGCCCCAGGCCTCCAGCACCCTCACAGTGAGAAAATTTCTCCTCATGTTTCTGTGGAACCTCCTGGATTTCAGTTTGTACCCATTACCCCTTGGCCTGGCAGTGGGCACCGCTGAACACAGCCTGGTCCCTGGAAGCCAGAAGGTTCCACCTCAACTTGAGGGAGAAATTTGTTTGGTGTGAGGGTGCTGGAGGCCTGGAGCAGGCTGCCCAGAGAGGTTGTGGAGTCTCCTTCTCTGGAGACCTTCAAAACCCATCTGGATGTGTTTCTGTATGACCTTCCCTGGATGACCCTGCTCTGGCACGGTGTTGGTTTGATGATTTCTGGAAGTCTCATCCATTTCTTACCATTCTATGATGCTCCAGAAATAGCACATCCAAGGTGGGCTGCCAAGCTTCACACCTCAGCCCTTCCATCCTGTGCCTCAGTTTGAGGCCAGCTCTGCTGACTGATGCTCTTTGGGAGCTGGTGTCTTTTCCAGCAGTTGTGTGGCTTGGATCTGAATCTTCCAACTGCTTCTGCCTGGTGTCATCCTCTGTAGTAGGTTGAAAATTTCCCCCCAACATCAAATTTGCCAGACCAGCTCAGCTGGAAGCAAATGAAAGCTGTATTTACAAGCAAAACTACAATCTACAATGGAAAGCAATAAATATGTACAAAATATACAGGATTTACAATATTTACAGGTATTTACAATTAATAAACACCACAAGAACCCCCCTGGCCAAAGACCAGCGGAAGCTAATAGCTTCTCCCTCCCTGTCCCCCTTACCTCCCTGTACAAAGGGGACAAGAGAAAGAAGCAGAGATATATTGTGTTAGACTTAGCCAAAGCAATGCAGCCAAGGTCAAGCAGAAACCAGTTAGTATCTCCCAGCCTGAGGAAAGTAAGAAGAGAGATAGATTGTTTTGGTACAACTAGCTTAAGTCCCTTATTTTTCCAATGGGATTGTTTAGAACTGTCATTATTTTCCTTTTTGCAAGCCAATAGTGATTTATTTATATTTTACCTCTTTTCTGTTCAAGATCTGTGAAAAAATTGAAAGGCATAGCCTAAAACTACCACATCCTCAGGAGAGCACTTGGATGTTGTCCCCTAAGGAGTGCCAGGCAGGCAGCAGCCAACCTGGCAGCAGCTTCCATGAGAAGTTTTACTGGCAGTGGGTCAGAAGGGTTTGGCACCCAGCAGCTATGTTCCTGGATGTTCTCAGTTCCAGACGAAACGTCTGCTGCTGGGTACAACAACCAACCCCTCCAGCACCAGCAGCTTCATGTTGGAACATTTAGTAACCCTGAAATCACCTGGATGTTCTCTCAGTCTCCTGCTGTTGTTTTGGGCTGCATTCAGAAGAGTGTGGCCAGCAGGGCAAGGGAGGTTCTGCTGCCCCTCTGCTCTGCCCTGGGGAGGCCACCTCTGGAGTGCTGGGGCCAATGCTGGGCTCCACAGTTGCAGAGAGACTGGGAGCTACTGGAGAGAGTCCAGGGGAGGCTGGGAAGATGCTGGGGGGCCTGGAGCAGCTCTATGAGGAGCAAAGGCTGAGAGGCCAGAGGCTGAGAGCCCGGAGAAGAGCAGCCGCGGAGGGGACCTGCTGAACGCTCAGCAAGAGCTCAAGGGGCTGTGGGGGGCAAGAGCCTGGGGCTGGCATCTGCTCAGTGGTGGCAAGGGGCACAAAGTGGAGCCCAGGAAGTTGGAGCTGAGCAGGAGGAGAAATCTGTTTGGTGTGAGGGTGCTGGAGGCCCAGAGCAGGCTGCCCAGAGAGGTTGTGGAGTCTCCTTGTGTGGAGAGCTTCCAGCCTGCCCTGGACATTGTGCTGCTGGGCAAGCTGCTGTGGGTGCCCTGCTGGAGCAGGGGGTTGCAGGAGATGATCTCCAGAAGTCCCATCCCACCCCACCATTCTGGGATTGGGGGTTTCTGTGTCACACCTTCCTCTGCCAGCATGGAGGCCCTCAAGACACTGCAGTGCAGGAGCAGTGCACAAAGACGGACAGGTATGAGGGTGGAGGGAAGCAGCCTGGGGTTGGAGTTGCGATTCCTGGGGCCTGTGGCTTTTGTCCTGGTGTGAGGATTAGGGAGGGCTCTGTGAGGCTGCTGGGGGCCTCTGTGGAGTTGGGGGGTCGAGAGGGTCCATGGGGTATGGGAGAGTCCGTTGGGTTGTTGGAGAGTTTGTGGAGTTGAGGTGGGTGGGGGCTGTGGGAAGCCTCTGTAGGGGTAGAAGGAGGAGCTGTGGGGGTTGGGCTGGGGAGGCTGTGGGGAGGGCATCTGTGGGGTCTTGCAGGCCTGGTCTTTGGGGCAGCGGGGGGCACCGCTAAGGTTGGGGTGGGGGGGTTTGGGCTTGGGATCCCTTGGGGCTGAGGGTTGTAATCTGGATCCTTTGGGACTCACGGAGGAAACCTGTGGCTGGGATCAGAATCCCCTGGGGCTGAGGGGGATCTTGGGGCCGGGATTGGGATTCTGTGGGGCTGGCTGGTAGTCTGTGGGTCTCTGGGGCTCGGTAGTGTTTGGGGGTCGGTGGGGCCCAGCTGCCTCTGCCTCCTGCGGCGCTGCTGAGGCTTCTGTGGCTGCAGGCCGTGCTGGGCGCCTCCAGCCAGGCCTTGGGCAGCAGACAGCAGGGCCCAGCCAGGCCCCCGGCACTGCATGAAGGGCAGCAAGTAGGCCCCAGGGAGGCTCAAAGAGACTTTGATGGCTCTTCCTGCTGGCCCAGCACAGCCAGCCTGATCTCCCCAGACCCCCTGTCCCTCCTGGGCAGCCCAGGCTGGCCCCTGCCGCAGGCGGGAGGAGCGGAGGCACAGCCCAGAATGCCTCCTGAAGTTCAGAATGTTCCCCTAAGACACCAAAGTAAAAACCCAGGACCCTAAAATGGCCCCCAAGGAACCAAGACACCAGCCTGGGACCCCGAGATGCCTGCCTGGGACCCTAAGTTGCTTCCCTGGCACCCCAGGGCTATCCCAGGGGAACAAAAAACGGCTTCCAAGACCCAGGTGGCAGGAAAGGACCTCCCCACACCCAACGGACCCAGGACTGGGGGGGTCTGGAGGGAGTCTGAGCAGCAGGGCCTATGGCAGCACTATTGTGAACCCTGCCTGGCTAGGGGTAAAGAAAACAGGTGGGAAAGCAACATTTTAGGATTCTCCTGTTCTTCCCTCTCAACTCCATCTGGGGACTCCTTTGGGGACATTGTTGGTTCCTTTGGGGTGGTTCTGTGGTGCCGGGGGGTGCAGCTGGGGGTTCCAGGGGGGCGTTTTGAGGTCTCAGGCTGCTGTTGTGGTTTTCCTGGGGCCATTTTGGGCTGGGCCTTGGCTCCTCCTGCTTGTTGCAGGGTCCGGTGTGGGCTGCCTGGGGGCACTCAGGGAGTTAGGGGAGGGTGTTTGGGGGGTTCAGGGCTTTAGCCTCACACCCACTGCCAGTGCCTGTGGCTGGCTGTGCTGGGCCAGCAGCCAGAGGTGCTCCTGACTCAGCCCTTGGCCTGGCACCACAGAGCCTGCCCCTTGTGCTGGGACTTCTGCAGAGCTGGGCAGAGAGGTTAAGGAGGTGTCAGAATCACTCCCAACCCACAGTCTGACCCCCAACACCACCCCTCCCATACTTTGTTTGCTGGCTGCCAGCTTCTGCTTCAGCTTCTCCCCCTTGGCCTTGAGCCTTTTGTTGTCCTGGCTGGAGGGGGAGGATCCACCCCCGGCCCCTCCTGCAGCTGCTGCTGGTGGGGGCACATCAGGGCCTGTGGTGCCTGGGTGGCCCCTGCCCTACCCAGTGTGCCCAGGTTAGCCAGACCCCACCGAATCCCCAAATACTCCAGACTTGCAGAACCTCCCAGCCCCAGTGGATTCCAATCCCAGCCACAGGTTTCCCCCCCATGAGCCCCAAAGGATCCTGATTGCAACCTTCAACCCTAAGGGATCCCAATCCCACAGCCCCCAGCAGAACCCCACAGACTCCCAACTCCACAACCCACCGCCAACCCAACAAACGTCTCCAGCAACCTGCAGCTCCCCCCATAACCCAGCCCCCATCCCATAACCTTACAGGGTGCTCCTGTACCCCACAGACACCCCCAGCATTATCCCAGGGGCTCCCAAATGAAGGCCCAGGGCCTTCCGGCTAGATCCCCACAGAGCTTCTTCCGGACTCATTGATTCCCAACCCCATAGACCCTCCCCTAACCCCAGGGACCCTCCAAGTCCCCCAGTCCACAGACAGTCCCAGCAGCCCCACAGACCCCTCCCCAACCCCCATTCCAGGACAAAACCCTCAGCCCCAGGGGATCCTGATCACAACCCCAGGATCTTCCCTCAGCCCCAGGGCTCCCTGCACCCCACGTGGCCACCCAGGCACAGGGGCTGCAGAGCAGGGGCTGGGAGCACAGGAAGAGAGCTCCTTAAAATCTGGAAAGCTGAAAAACTCCTTTGGAAGGCGATTTTGGTGGTTTTAGGAAGTTCTAAGCCCTTTGAAACATTTCAGTCAGTTTTGGATGGGGGTTCAGTGTTTTCCCAGAGCCACAGAAGCTCAGGAGCTGCATTAAGGAGATGTTGATGAGTTTGGGGGTAGTTTTAAACCTAAGTTCCTCATCATTCTGTTCTCATCTTCCTCCTTTTCATCCTCTTCCTCATTCTAATCTTCCTCAATGTCATTATCATCATCCTGCTCCTTGTTAGCCTTGTCTTCCTTGTCCTACGCCTTGTCTTCCTCTGCTTCATCATCCTCCTCCTCTTCCTCTCCTTCAAGGCTGCACTTCAGTTCCTCCAACTTGTTCTCCTCTGGGCTCTTAGCCTGGGGCTTCTGTTGGGGCTCTAGCTCAGCCCTGGGACCTTGGTGGAGCCCTGGGGACTCTCTACGGGCACAGAGTGAGTGCAGGTGGACCAATGGATGGACAGATGGAGAGTCAAGGAAGCAGGAGGTAGGAGGAGTTAGTTCAGCAGCTGTATGGCTCTGGCTGTCTCCTGCCTACCATGGTGGTGGCAGCAGCTGACCCTGAAAGCTCAAACACCCAAATCCTGTCCGGGTCAGGACAGTCCCCTGACACCTCCCTGACATCCAACACAACCCAAGCAGGCACTCAGAGGTCCTATTCATACACCCCACCCATACCCCAGGGCAGGAGTCACCTGAGGTCTCGATCCATAAGGTTGGCATCCCTGGAGGTGCTTAAGCAAAGCGTGGATGGGGCACTTGATGCCATGGTTTGGCTGATTAGTTAGGGTTGGGTGATTGGTTGGACTTGATGATCATGGAGGTCTCTTCCAACCTGGTTGATTCTGTGATCAGTTCTGTGATTCTGAACGTGGTGTGGAGGAATGGGCCAGGGGAGGAAGCAGTTGAAGCCCAGCTGGAGTTAACCCCCCACCAGCCCCTCCCAGTGCTGCTTGGAGATACCTAGGTGGTGTTGATCCCAGCCCATGTTTTGCTGCTGCTGAGCAGAGCTCCCCAGTACCAAGGCTTCCAACACCCCCCTCAGCAGCAGCTGTGAATGGGAAGACCCTGGGATAGGACCAAGCCTGGAGAGCTGACCCCAGCTGTCCAGAGGGAGAATTCCAAACCACCTAAGAGACATGGCAGGGGGCATTTGTTATTGGGACCTTGTTTTCTGGACCAACCACTGCCTGCACTGAAGCTCTGCTTCCTAAGAATCATCATCAGAGAAGCATGGAATGGGTTGGGTTGGAAGGGAGGCTTTCAAGATCATCCAATTCCACCACCCTGCCATGGACAGGGACAGCTCCCACTAGTCCAGGTTGCCTAAGGCCTCATCCAGCCTGGCCTTGGACTCCTCCTGTGTATGAAACTCTCTTGAGCTTCACGCCTTAGGGGGTTTTTCCTCCCCACTGTCCTCCAGCCATTGTCAACTCCCCACATCACAAGCAGCTGTGGTGGGCACTGGGGACATGAAGTCACCAGAGGAAGAAGTCCTTTTTTGGACCCCTTCATGGGCTCAGGGCGTTGCCAGGTGCTAGGCAGTAACCTCAGGTCCCAGACCACCCCTCTCTTGGGTGTGTCTTTCCACCACTCAGAGCGGAAGAGTCAGGAGTGTGCAGATGTTGCCTGGACTCCTGACAAGGGGTTTTTGGTCTCCTGCCTTCTTCCCTGGCCATCTGAGGGGGAGGCGACAACATGTGGCTGTTGATGTTGTCATGGAGTGAGGGCAAACTGCAGCAGCCAACCTTGATGGATCCTTCTTAGTGTAGTCTTCCACATGTCAGGACTTTGGTGTGGTCTGGGTGTTCTCAGTCTCTTCTTTTGCCTTTCTTCTGTTGAAGTTTGTCTGGCACCTTGTGAAGGTCCCCATGGTCCTCTTTCTATCCCACGATGCTGAAAGGTACTTTGAGATTACCTCCAGATCCTTCTCATCTCCTACTTCTGGTCAGTCAAAGCCCTCAACAGACTCTGATGTCCCTGATGCTCTGTGCTTGTGGGTGCTGTTGGGCTGCTGTCAGTGTTGCTCTGCTTCTGGTAACCTCCTTGTGCCAGGAGTGGTGGTGGTGGTCCAGCTTCTGGTCACCTTCTTGTGTCAGGGATGGTGGGGGTCAGTGTAAGTTCTTCCAGCAGGTGAATGGACTGGGTTGGAAGGGAACTCCCAAGCTCATCCAGTCCAACCCCCTCTGCAGTCAGCCGGGTCATCCTCAACCAGATCAGGTTGCCCAGAGCCCTGTTGAGGCTCACCTTGAATGCTTGGCTTTGTTCAGAGAGCCCAAGGAGACCTCTGTGAGGTGGATCAAGGCTGAGGGATTTGAGTGCTTGGTTCCTAGGCAGTTAGGAAAATCCTGGCCAGGATGTGCAGAAGGCCTGGGAGTCTCCACAAGTTCACTCTCGAGAAGTCCTTCATCTCCTGATGCCTGCATCTGACAGCTGAGGGTGGTGTGAGGAGCAGCAGCTCTTTCCACCCCACCAGTGTGACTCTTGGCTGTGTTTCTCTTTCCCTTCCAGCTGGCAACCCGCTGGTTCAGCAGAGTGGGCAGCCTCTGATCCTGACCCAGAACCCCAGCTCGGGGCTGGGCACCATGGTGACCCAGCCAGTGCTGCGCCCCGTGCAGATCATGCAGAACGCCAACCACGTCACCAGCTCACCAGTGGCCAGCCAGCCCATCTTCATCACCACCCAGGTGAGCCCAGGGCAGCCCTCAGATGGTGCTCCAGTTCCCCTCCTCTGCTTTAGGGGATCCTATAGTGGAGTGGATTCAGTCGTGAAGGTTGGAAAAGATCTCTGAGATCACCAAGTCTACAGTGAGGGTGGGGAGACCCTGGAACAGGTTGCCCAGGGAGACTGTGGCTGCCCCCTCCCTGGAGGTGTTCAGGGCCAGGCTAGATGAGGCCTTGAGCAAATTGGGCTGGTGGGAGGTGTCCCTGCCCGTGGCAAGGGGTTGGAACTGGATGAGCTTTAAGGTGGCTTCCAACCAAACCCATTCTATGAATCATCACTCTGAGGGTGGTGAGGTACTGGAATGGGGTGCCTAGAGAAGTTCTAGACACCTCGTCCAGGCTGGATGAGGCCTTGAGCAACTTGGGCTGGTGGGAGGTGTCCCTGCCCATGGCAGGGAGTTGGAACTGGATGAGCTTTGAGATCCCTTCCAGCCCAACCAATTCCATGAATCCATGAATAAATCCAACCTTCTTCCCAACACCTCCATTACCACCAGACCATGTCCCAAAGCTCCTCATCACCTCCTGTTTTGAACACCTCCAGGGCTGGTAGACTTGTGCTGGAGCCAGTTTTGGTTGGAATTTGGATGTGTGTGGCTTCAGCAGGAGTTTGTTTGGCAGCAGAGGCTGTTCCCAGTCCCTGACAGTGGAATTTTCCTTGGTAAAGTTGACCACAGTCCACACCCCAGCAGCTCCTGTGCAGCCAGCACAGGTCTTGTGAGACTTCATGCTGGCTGTCACTGGAGGCTTCACCAGTGGAAGCTTTGCTCCCTGCTTAGCTGGATCCAACTCCCTGTGGGAATTCCACCTGCTGGATGATCCACTGCTTTGCTCTGCCTTCCTGGGGTGGATTTTTTTAATGCCTTCTGGCTTTGAGCATTTGCTGAGCCCTGGGAGAAGATTTCTGTGTGGCCAGAAGGAGCAGGGCAGGGATTGTGCCCCTGGGCTGGGCACTGGGGAGGCCACAGCTGCAATCCTGGGGTTAGGTTTGGGCTTCTCACTGCCAGAAGGACATTGAGGGTTGGAGCAGGGCAAGAGAAGGGCAACGAAGCTGGGGAAGGGTCTGGAGAACAGGGCTGGGGAGGAGCAGCTGAGGGAGCTGGGGGTGTTTGGTCTGGAGAAGAGGAGGCTGTGGGGAGACCTCATTGCTCTCTACAGCATCCTGAGAGGAGGATGGAGGCAGGTGGGGGTTGGGTTCTTCTGCCAAGGAACAAGGGACAGGTCAAGAGGAGATGACCTCATGCTGCCCCAGGGGAGGTTCACATTGGCCATGAGGAATAATTTGTGTCCTGCAAGAGTGGTCAGGGCTTGGCACAGGCTGCCCAAGGAGGTGGTGGAGTTCCCATCCCTGGGGATGTTAAGAAACCTGTGACCATGGCACCTGGGGCCATGGTTTGGTGGCCACTGTGGTGTTGGGTTGATGTTAGACTGGATGCTCTTAGAGGTCTTTTCCAATCTCAGTGATCCTCTGGCAGTGTGGGGTGTCCATGGGGGTGTTGCTCAACCTGTCACCAATGATAGGACTTTGCCTGCAGGGCTTCCCTGTGAGGAACGTGCGGCCGGTGCAGAACACCATGAACCAAGTTGGGATTGTCCTCAATGTGCAGCAGGGGCAAACTGTCAGACCCATTACCCTCGTCCCAGGTAAGGCCTGAAACAGGGCAAAGGTGCTCCTGTGTCCCTGTGTAGAGCACAGCAGCTCTGCAGGGGGAGTTAGTGCTGTAGGAGGTGACTTCTGTCCATGGTTGTGACTGTAGTTCCACCACTTGGCAGCAGTCACTGAGCTCTGCATCCATGATCAGTCTTAGTCTTTCTGGGACATGAAATGAAGGTGATGGAACCTTCCCCCAACACAAGAAGGGCATGGAGATGTTGGTGAGGGTCCAGAGGAGGTCACCAAGATGATCAGAGTCTGGAGAACCTTCCCTATGGGGAGAGGGTAGGAGATTTGGGGCTCTTGAGGCTGAAGAAGAAAAGGTTCCAGGGAGACCTTAGAGCAGCCTTCCCTGAAGGGGCTTCAGGAGATGTCTAGTGGGAGGTGTCCCTGCCCGTGGCAGGGTGGTTGGAACAGGATGATCATTGAGGTCCCTTCCAACCCAACCCATTCTATGAATCTATGAATCATCCAGTTTCAACCCCTCTGCCATTGGCTGCATTGGTGAAGGAGCTGTGGAAGCTCCTCAGGAGTCATCTTGGTGTGTGCCATAGACCTCTGGAAGGTGTAAGGCTCATCTTTAAAGTTCATCAACTGTTTGTGAATGGCTTTGAGGTGGAAGAGGGGAGTTTGAGACTGGAGATGAGGAAGAAATTCTTTAGAGTGAGGGTGAGAAGACTCTGGAACAGGTTGCCTAGGGAGGTTCTGGCTGCCCCTGCTGTGAACACCTGTGGAGGTGTTCAAGGCCAGGCTGGATGAGGCCTTGAGCAACCTGGGCTGGTGGGAGGTGTCCCTGTCGATGGCTGGGGGTTGGAACTGGGTGGTCTTCAAAGTCCCTTCCAACCCAACCCATTCTCTGAAGCTGCTGGCAGTTTGGCAGGCTGCTCTTGGTTCTTCCTGTTTTATAAGATTTCAGTCTCCTCACCTCCGTGTCCCTTTGTGTTTTTGAAGCCCCAGGTACCCAGTTTGTCAAACCGGCCGTCGGCGTCCCTCAGGTCTTCTCTCAGATGGCCCAGGTGAGACCAGGTAGCACCATGCCTGTCCGCCCTGCCACCAATACTTTCACCACGGTCATTCCGGCCACGCTCACCATCAGGAGTACTGTGCCACAGTCCCAGGCTCCACAGCAGAGTAAGTCCACTCCCAGCACCTCCACAACTCCTACTGCAACGCAGCCACCAACGCTGGGACACTTAACTGGGCAGCAGCCAGGGCAGTCCACTCAAGCTACTAACCCCAAATTAGGTAAGACCTGAGACCTGCCATGGAGAAGTGAAGGGGATTCAGGGTGTCAGTGGTTGGATCTGAGCTGCTGACAGGCAGAGAGGTTGAGTCACAGCTCCTGAGAGCTTGGGTTTTGCTTCTTCTCACTGACTTGCTTTTCATCTCTCTTCCCAACCTGGAAAAATCAGGATGATCCTGGTACCCCCTCCAGGGTGATCCTGGCATCCTCTCTGGTTGGCTTTGGGAAGCAGTTCAAATGTGGAGCTCTGCCATCAATTAGATCAATGAGAAGCCTTCCCCACCTCCAAACTAGCAAAGATGACTTTTTCTTAACTCTTTGTGTTCTGTTCTCTTTGCAAGGTGAGCAGCTGGGGAAGCCAACCAGAAACTCACCCTGGTGCTTGTCTTTGGTTGGGTTGAGTGGTGGCTGAATTCAGGAGGGAAAAATTTTCCCTCCTGAACACAAAAAAGGGGAAACAAACCCCCCAGGTTTCGTCACACACAGCAAGAGCCAGGTTATTTCTATCCTGAAGTGGTCATGAGCATAGAGGAGAAACACAAATACTTGTGACCGTCAGTGTCCTGCTGAGCTCACCCTGGGGCTCAGCTCCTACTTTGGAAGGTTTGGGGAATTCATTTTCCAAGTCTGGCCAGTCCTTGTGTTACTGGGTGGGATAGAATCACACAATGGTGGGTTGGAAGGGACCTCCAGACGTCATCTGGTCCAATCCCCCTGCCAGAGCAGGGTCACCCAGGGTAGGTCACACAGGAACACATCCAGGTGTGGTTTTGAAACTCTCCAGAGAAAGAGACTCCACAACCTCTCTGGGCAGCCTGCTCCAGGTCTCCAGCACCCTCACACCAAAGAAGTTTTTCCTCATGTTGAGGTAGAAGCTCCTGTGTTCCAGTTTGTGTCCATTGCCCCTTGTCCTTTCACTGAACAGAGCCTGGCTCCATCCTCCTGACAGCCACCCTCAGATCTTTTTAAAGGTTCCCTCTCAACCTTCTCTTCTCCAGGCCAAACAGCCTCAGGTCTCTCAGCCTTTTGTCATCAGAGAGATGCTCAACCAATGGCTGAGCCACCTTTGGTAAAGCCTCAAGGTCAGAAGAGCAGGAGATGAGGCCCAGCTGGCTGGGGGTAGACTTCAGGCAGCAGATCAGATCTTGAGTGGCTCCTTGTTGTGTCAACCCTGTCCTTGGCAGTGGGGACTGGAAAGAGGCCTGGAGGGACTGGAAAGAGCAGCAGGGAGGTCTAAGCTGGTGAATGCCCTCAACACCTTTCCTTCGTTAGGACAGAGCCCTGGTCCGCTGGTGGTCTCCAACAACAGCCCTGTGCATGGTGCCCAGAGGTCCAGTGTCTCCGAATCATCGTCACTGAAAGGTGAGGACAGCAGAGCCCCTCCTGCATTGGTGCTGAGGAGGATCCAAGTTGAGTTTCTGGAGTAAAACATTCCAACCTGGAACTGCTGGGATCATGGAATGGGTTGGGTTGGAAGGGACCTCAAAGTTCATCCAGCTCCAACCCCCTGCCATGGGCAGGGACACCTCCCAGCCCAGGTTGCTCAAAGCCTCATCCAGCCTGGCCTTGAACACCTCCAGGGAGGGGGCAGCCACAACTTCCCTGGGCAACCTGTGCCAGGCTCTCTCCACCATCATTCTAAAGAATTTCTTTCTCATCTCCAGTCTCAATCTCACCTCTTCCAGGTCAAAGCCATTGTCCCTCATCCTGCCACTCCCAGCCGTTGTCCAAAGTCCCTCCCCAGCTCTCCTGGAGCCCCTTTGGGCACTGGAAGAAAATGGAATCCTTTTGGTTGGAGAAGCCCTTGAGGATCATCCAGTCCAATCATTTTCTCTCTCTACCAAGCCTGGCAGTAACTCTTTTGCTTTTCTTATTTCCTTCTCTTACTTCCATCTCTTATTTCCTTTTCTTTCTCTTATTTCCTTCTCTATTTCTTATTTTCCTTTCTTATTTCCTTTTCCATTTCTTATTTCCATCTCTTATTTCCTTTCCCAATTCTTACTTCCTTTTCCATCTCTTATTTCCTTTTCTATCTTTGCTTCCCTTCCATTCCTTGCTTCCTTTCTTTTTCTTATTAATTATGAGACACTCCCATTCTTCTTCTAGCTTCTGAAGTGTTTATTTGGACACACAGCCTGGCAGCCCTTGGCATCCTTCTGCCTTTCCCAGTCTAGTTAGCAGCTAAATTCCCTGCATTTGCTGAATCTAAAGCATTTCAGGGTATCCAGAGGACTGCTGGCTTGCAGCTGAGGTGGAAGCTTCTCCTGTTGCTCTTCTCTCCTTTGCAGTCAGCTCCTCTCCTATCCCCACCTTCGACCTGCAGGATGGTGGCAGGAAGGTCTGCCCCAGGTGTGACGCTCAGTTCCGAGTCACTGAAGCTTTAAGAGGACACATGTGTGTAAGTAACCTACTGGAGTGTGTAAGGAACCCTCTAGGTGTATATGTAACGTGCTAGGGTGTGGAGGTAACCTTCTGAGATTCACAGATGGCATTACGTTACAAGGGACCCTCCAAGCTCATCCTGTCCAAACCCCCTGCAGGCAGCAGGGACACCTCCAGCTAGAGCAGGCTGCTCAGGGACACTGCAAGTCTGACCTCGGATGTGTCTCCAGGGGTGAGGTCTCCACCATAGCCCTGGGCAACCTGTTCCAGTGTCTCCCCACCCTCATGGTGCAGAACTTCTCCTGATGTCCAACCTAAATCTGCCCTGCTCCAGTTCCAAACCACTGCCCCTCATCCATCACCCCAAGCCCTTCTGAACAGCCCCTCCCCAGCTCTCCTGGAGCTCCTTCAGCTACTGGAGGGCTGCTCTAAGGTCTGCCTGGAGCCTTCTCTTCTGCAGCCTGAACAGCCCCAACTCTCCCAGCCTGTCCCCACAGCAGAGGTTCTCCAGCCCTCTGCTCATCTTGGTGGCCTCCTCTGGACCCTGTCCACCAGGTCCATTTCTCTCTTGAGTTGGTGGCCCCAAAGCAGGACACAGCACTGCAGGTGACGTCTCAGCAGAGCAGGTGATCAGAAGACAATGTCTCCTGATTGTGGAGTGCAGAGAAGAGTGAAAGGGAAGACCATGACTAGGAAAGGCCTTTGGAGACCCTTCCACAGCAAGGAAGGTGGCAGGGCGTCAGCTTTACAACCTGTTGGTGCCAGGGGATAAATTAATTTCCCAGTCTTAGATAGCAGGAAACAATCAAACCAGAGGGACACTGACTGGGTTCTTCCTTCCTCAAGATCTCCTAGAGTCCCTCAGCGTTCATGGTGGTGGCTCTTAGTGTGTTGAAGAGCAGAAGCTCCTGGCTGCTCTCTGATGTGTGGGGTGAGTCCTGTTTTGCTTCCCTTGCAGTACTGCTGCCCTGAAATGGTGAAATTCCTCAGGAAAAGAAAATCTCCCGAATCTGAACCAAATCTTCAAGCTGCAAAGCCTCCATCTCCAGAAAAAAATCCATCTGTGGCTTCTCCACCTTCCTCCACCCCTATACCTGCCCTGTCCCCACCTGCTAAAGGTCCAGAGCCAAGTGAGAACGTGGTTGACTCTACCCAAAGCAAGCTCATCATGTTGGTGGATGACTTCTACTACGGCAGAGATGGTGGCAAAGTCAACCAGCTCCTCAGCTTCCCCAAGGTCCCGACATCATTCAGGTGTCCACACTGCACCAAGAGGCTAAAGAACAACATCAGGTAAGGGAATGGATGCTCTGAGTCATGGGAGTGGTCAACAAGGGCTGGAAGTGCCAGAATGAGGGGCAGTGGCTTTGAGCTGGAAGAGGGGAGATTGAGACTGGAGATGAGGAAGAAATTCTTGAGAGTGAGGGTGGTGAGACTCTGGAGTGTGGAAGAAGGACACAGAGCTAGTGAAGTGAGGCCAGAGGAGGCCACAAAGATGATCCAAGGGCTGGAGCACCTCTGCTATGAGGACAGGTTGAAAGATCTGGGGAAGCCTGGAGAAGAGAAGGCTCCAGGGGGACCTAAGAGCTACCTGACAGTACCTGAAGGGAACCTACAGGAAGGCTGCAGAGGCACTTTTCATCAGGGTGTCTGGAGACAGGACAAGGGGGAATGGTTTAGAGCTGAGGGAGATCAGGGTTAGACTGGAGCTGAGGAAGAAGTTCTTCAGTAACAAGCTGGGGAGACACTGGAACAGGTCGCCCAGGGAGGCTGTTGCTGCCTCCTCCCTGGAGGTCTTCCATGCCAGGTTGGATGAGGCCTTGAGCAACCTGGGCTGGTGGGAAGTGTCCCTGCCCATGGCAGGGAGGTTGGAGGAGATGATCTCTGAGGTGCTTACAACCTGAGCCATGCTGTGAGTCAATGAAATGTTGTCATCTGCAGAAGGAAAAGTGAGCTGTAGCCAGCATCCTAGGCCCTGAAGCTTTCCCATGGTGTAGCTGAAGACCTGAAGTGAAGCAGAAAAGGAGGACATTTGCCCCTTGGCAGGCAGTTGAGGAGTGTGGTGTTGATGGACTGATTGAATGTCCCTTGGCCTTGAGCAACCTGGGCTGGTGGGAAGTGTTCCTGGCCATGACAGGGGGGTTGGAGCTGAATGGTCTTGAAGGTCCCTTTTCAACCCAACCCATCTATGACAATGTTTGGATTTCTTCTCGCACCCTTTCTCCTCACACCCCTAAGATTCATGAACCACATGAAGCACCATGTTGAGCTGGATCAGCAGAATGGAGAGGTGGATGTCCACACCATCTGTCAGCACTGCTACAGACAGTTCTCCACTCCCTTCCAGCTCCAGTGCCACTTGGAGAATGTCCACAGTCCCTATGAGTCCACCAGTAAGTTGAGTTTGCTGCTCCAGGGGTTTGTCTTGGGTTGTACTAGATCTTAGAAGGAGCTCTTCAGAATAAGCGTAGGGAGACACTGGAACAGGTTGCCCAGGGAGGTTGTGGCTGCCCCCTCCCTGGAGGTGTTCCAGGCCAGGTTGGATGAAGCCTTGAGCAACCTGGGCTGGTGGAAGATGTCCCTGTCCATGACAGGGGGTTGGAACTGATCTTGAAGGTCCCTTGTAACCCAACCCATTCTGTGAAGAACATCCTGGTAGAGTTTCTCAGCAGTCTGTTGACATCTGATGGAGGCCCAGTTGAAGTTTCCTCCCTGGGACATCTTGTAGCCACTCAGAAGGTATTTTGTTTTCTGCCCAGTTCAGAGCAGGCTATTTTGGGGAGGTTTGTGTGGTTTCATTGGTTTTGAGGGACAGTTGGAGAGGGCACAGGAAAGGGCTGGGAAGGTGCTGAGGGGCCTGGAGCAACTCTGAGATGAGGACAAGCTGAGGGACGTGGGGCTTTGGATCCTGCAGAAGAGCAGCCTGAGGGGGATCTGATCAATACTGCAGGGGTGGGGGGACAGGAGGATGGCACCAGTGGTGCCCAGTGCCAGGACAAGGGGTCGTGGGCACAGACTGGACCATCAGAAGCTCCATCTGAACATGAGGAAGAACTTCTGGAACTGAAGGGTGGTGGAGGCCTGGAGCAGGCTGCCCAGAGAGGTGGTGGAGTCTCCATCTCCGGAATCATTCCAAACACACCTGGATGTGTTCCTGTGTGACCCTGCCTTGGCCAGGGGCTTGGACTGGATGACCTCAGAAAGTCCCTTCCAACCCCTCCTATTCTGTAACAGATGCTAACACAGGAAGTTGTCTTGGTGGGGTTTGGTCCCCCAGCTGTCACCTGCTGTCCTTTTCACCTGCAGCAAAGTGCAAGATCTGTGAGTGGGCCTTCGAGAGCGAGCCCATGTTCCTCCAGCACATGAAGGACACCCACAAGCCTGGGGAGATGCCCTACGTGTGTCAGGTACCTAAAACAATCGTCAAGTTCAGGAGAAGAAGAGGAACTCTGGAAATTCCCACCAAAGCTGCTGACTTGTAGTGATCCAAACCACACCTGGCCCAGGCACTGGGGCTGTGGATCCCATGCCAGTTCTGTTCCAGGTGTAGACTTGAAGAAGTCCAGCAGCTCTTGGATGTTTGCTATGGCTTCTCAGCACTCTGAAGCTGGCTTGTAGCCCATAGCCCAGCTTTTATTGCCCTCACATGGCCTGTGGGCAGCTGGGAAAGGGTCTGGAGAACAGGGCTGGGGAGGAGCAGCTGAAGGAACAGGGGGTGTTCAGCCTGGAGAAGAGGAGGCTGAGGGAGACCTCATTGCTCTCTACAGCTCCCTGAGAGGAGGCTAGAGCCAGGTGGGGGTTGGGCTCTTCTGCCAAGGAACAAGGGGCAGGACAAGAAGAGACGACCTCAAGTTGCCCCAGGGGAGGTTCAGGTTGGCCATGAGGAACAATTTGTGTCCTGCAGGAGTGGTCAGGGCCTGACACAGGCTTCCCAGGGAGGTTGAGGAGTTCCCATCCCTGGAGGTGTTCCAGAAACCTGTGGCCATGGCACCTGGAGCCATGGTTTGGTGTTGGGTTGATGGTTGGACTGTATGACCTTGGAGGTCTTCTCCCATCCAACCGATTCCATGATTCTGAGGTTCCTCAACTACACTGAGAAGTATTTGGGACATCTGGGTGTTGCTGTTGAGATCTCAGGATTGCAGTGGGGGTTGTGAGGTGGCCTCCAGTGTCATTTCCCTGCCTATTGTTGTTTGCTGTAGGTCTGCCAGTACCGCTCCTCGCTCTACTCAGAAGTGGACAACCACTTCCGGATGATCCATGAGGACACTCGGCACCTACTCTGCCCCTACTGCCTCAAGGTCTTCAAGAACGGCAACGCCTTCCAGCAGCACTTCATGAGGCACCAGGTACTGGGGGTTGGAACTGGATGAACTTTGAGGTCCCTTCCAACCCAAACCTTTTTAGGATTCTTGAGGAAGGACTCAAGGATGCTAAAGGGAAGTGGAGCTGCCCTTTGGTTTTAAAGAGGGCAGAAGTGAGGTTTTTACTTTTATTTGAGGGTTTTTTACCCAAAAGCCCTTGCTGCGTTTTGACATCTGTTCCTCTCCCATTACATCTGCCCTTGCTTTAGAAGAAAAGTGTCTACCACTGCAACAAGTGCAGGCTCCAGTTCCTCTTTGCCAAGGACAAAATCGAGCACAAGCTGCAGCACCACAAAACTTTCCGCAAGCCCAAACAGCTGGAAGGATTGAAACCTGGAACCAAGGTGAGGAACCCAAGGGACACACCAGTCCCACTAGCCCCATCTCCTGAGGGGATGGTGTGTGCCTATCAAGTGATGTTTGAGGATGAGGGGCAATGGTTTGAAGCTGAAGCAGGGTGGATACCAGGAGAAGTTCTGCACGGTAAGGGTAGGGAGACACTGGGAGAGGTTGCCCAGGGATGTGGTTGAGGCCGCATCCCTGGGGACATTCAAGGTCAGACTTGACCTCAAAGCTGTCCTGGGCAGCTTGATCTAGTTGAAGATGTCCTTGCTGAGTGCAGGGGGCATTGGACAAGATGCCCTTGGAGGGTCTCTTCCAACCTGATGCAATCTGTGAAACTGCAGATCCTGACTTTCCACCCCACAACAGCACCTGGCTGCATCTCACCTGCCTCAGACAAATCCCCACTGCCTTGCAGCATCTGCTTTGTGCCCACAAATGGGCCCTGGAAGTTTGGTTGGCAGCTCCCCAAGCGTGGTTACAGGCTCATTCCAAGGAAGCACATTCAAGGCCCGACTGGTTGGTCCTGGCCATGGAGCTGCTTGACCTTCTTCTCATGGGAGAGTTCTTAAAATCCTAATATTAGCCTTAAAAAGAAACACCAAAAACAAAAGGGGTTGGCCTAGATGACCTTGAAAGGTCCCTTCTGACCCAAACCATGCTGTGATTCATCTGCATCACTGGAACCAGGCTGGGTTCTGTCCATGGGGTGCTTGGTTATCTCCTCATAGAGGTGACAGGAGGAGGTGTAGGGGCCAGGCTCTTCTCAGTGGTCCCTAGTGACAGGACAAGGGGTGATGGGCATCAGTTTGAATGTTGGAAGTTCCATCTAAACAGGAGGAGGAACTTCAGGACTTTGAGAGTGCTAGAGCCCTGGAACAGGCTGCCCAGAGAGGTTGTGGAGTCTTCATCTCTGGAGGCTTCCAAGGCCCACCTGGACATGTTCCTGTGTGACCTGCTTTGGATGATCCTGCTTTGGCAGAGGGGATGGACTTGATCTTCAGAGGTCCCAGACAGGCACCTTTGGGGCTCACCTCAGGTGTCCTCTATGTTGCTGCTGCCCTGGGTGGGACAAGTTGCATCCTGTTGGTTCTCTGCTCAGAGTTTGAGAGGAACCCAAGTGTGGCTGGATCCCTTCTGCCCTCTGTGTGTCTGTTCCCTGCAGGTTACAATCAGGGCATCCAGAGGACAACCCAGGACAGTGCCAATATCTTCAAATGACATGCCACAGGGTGCTGGGCATGACTCCAACCTGCTAGCATCTTCTGCTGACCCTCAGCCCATCTTCATGTACCCTCCTCTGCAGAGGAGCATCCAGAAGAGAGCTGTCAAGAAAATGTCAGAACCTTTGGCTGAATCTCACGTTTTGTGGGGGGTGGCACAGGGCTGGGGAACCCATCCTGGGCACTGGGCACCTCTTGTCCTACCAGATGCCACGTAAACTTTATGCCAGGAGAGCCTTGCTCCCATAAATTCCAGATTAAGGCGTGCTAGGAAAGCTCTGTGAAATACAGACTGAGACAGGAGCTTTGCTAGCATCAGAAGAGCTTCAGCAGCCCAAGGGCTTTCTGCCCACCCCTTGTCCACTTCCTTAGCCCTAAACTTGAGGGTTTTGTGTTTTATTTGATTGATTCTTCCACTTTTCAACTGCATCCTCCTGAGTGCACAGCTGGGGAGTGCTGAGCCTGGCATGGAGACACCAAAGAGAGCCAAGGTGCAAGATAAGAGGCAGCCTCACGCTGCCCCAGGGCAGGTTCAGGTTGCCTGTGAGGAACAGTTTGTGTCCTGCAAGAGTGGTCAGGGACTGGCACAGGCTGCCTAAGAAGGTGGTGGAGTTCCTAACCTTGGGGATGTTCCAGAAACCTATGGCCATGGTAGTGGTGGACTGGATGACCTTGAAGGTCTTCTCCAGCCAAACCAATTCTGTAAGACTGGTTTGACCACAGCAGTGTGGCCTGGAGCAGCAATGGTGTGGGCAGCAGGAGCATGGCAGGGATTGTCCCCCTGGGTTGGGCACTGGGGAGGCTACAGCTGGAATCCTGGGGTTAGGGTTGGGCTCCTCACTGCCAGAAGGACATTGAGGGCTGGAGCAGGGCCAAAGAAGGGCAACAAAGCTGGGGAAGGGTCTGGAGAGCAGGGCTGGGGAGGAGCAGCTGAGGGAGCTGGGGATGGTGAGGCTGGAGAAGAAAAGGCTGAGGGGAGACCTCATTGCTCTCTACAGCTCCCTGAGAGGAGGCTGGAGGCAGGTGGGGGTTGGGCTCTTCTCCATAGTCTACGGTGATTAAAGGAGAGGAAATGACCTGAAACTGCTCCAGGGAAGGTTCAGGTTGGCCATGAGGAACAATTTGTGTCCTGCAAGAGTGGTCAGACACTGGACCAGGCTGCTCAGGGAGGTGGTGGCGATGTTGAAGAGTCCTGCAGACGTGGTGCTGAGGGCCGTGGGTTAGTCAAGGCCTTGGCAGTGTTGGGTTGCTGATAGGAACTGATGACCTTCAAAACTTTTCCATCCTGGTCAAGCTCTTTGATTTTCAGACTTTCCATCCCATTCCATCCTCCTCTGTCCTGCTGTTTGCTCCTCAGCCCCTAACCAGAGCCTGTCCCCTGCCTGCAGGAGCGCCTTGGGCAGACAGACCTGCCTGGAGTGCAGCTTTGAGATCCCAGACTTCCCAAACCACTTCCCCACCTACGTGCACTGCTCGCTGTGTCGCTACAGCACCTGCTGCTCCCGGGCCTACGCCAACCACATGATCAAGTAGGTGTCCTCTCTGTGCTCACACCGCCATCAGTGGGCTTTCAGTGATCTAAAAAAGGGGTGCCAGGGAGTCCCAGGTCACCCCAGTGGGTCTTTGAGGTGCTGGATGTCTTCTTCAGCTGTGGAGTGCTGGCGGAGAATCATGGGACAGCAGGGTGACCTTATGGTCAAGAGGAACAATGTTGTCCCAAGGGGCATCAAGAAAATTGTGGCCAGCAGAGCAAGGGAGATTCTTCTTCCTCTCTACTCTGCCCTGGTGACACCACAGCTGGAGTCCTGGGCTCAGTGTTGCGCTCCTCAGTTCCAGAGGGATGGGGAACTGCTGGAAAGAGTCCAGTGGAGGCTACAAGGGTGATGAAGGGACTGGAACATGTCTGGAGAGGAGAAGGCTGAGAGGGGGCCTGATCAATGTCTAAATATCTGAGGAATGGGGAGCAAGAGGAAGGGGCCAGGCTCTGTTCAGTGATGCCCAGTGATAGAACAAGGAACAGGTACAAGCTGAAGCCCAGGAGGTTCCACCTCAACTTGAGGAGAAACTTGTTTGGTGTGAGGGTGCTGGAGGCCTGGAGCAGGCTGCCCAGAGAGGATGTAGAGTCTCCTCCTCTGGAGACCTTCAAAATCCATTTGGATATGTTTCTGTATGACCTGCCCTGCAGGAGCAGGGAGTTGGACTAGATGATCTCCAGAGGTCCTTTTCAACCCCAATCATTCTATGATTCTGTGACCATGGTGACATCATTGTCGGTGTCCTCCAGAGCTGTACGAAAGGGGTGTCAGGGAATCCCAGATCACTGAAGGGGTCTGCAAGATGTTGGATGTCTTCTTCATCACCAAAGGCTGCAAAAGGACCTTAGAGCTGCCTTCCAATAGCTGAAGGGATCCTATGTGAAGGCTGCAGAGGGACTTTACATCAGGGTGCCTAGAGACAGGACAAGGGGTAATGGTATGAAACTGAGGGAAAGCAGGGTTAGACTGGAGCTGAGGAAGGAGTTCTTCAGTACCAGGGTAGGGAGACTCTGGAACAGGTTGCCCAGGGATGCTGTGGCTGCCTCCTCCCTGGAAGTGTTCAAGGCCAGGCTGGATTAGGCCTTGATCAACCTGAGCTAGTTGAGAGGTGTCCCTGCCCATGACAGGGAGATGGTGCGATGATATCCAGAGGTCCCTTCCAACCTGAGCCATTGTATGATCACCACAGACATGGAGGTGGCCTTCAAAAGGAGATGAGGAAACAAAGCAGGATTCCTTCCAGTGCCACCTGCCCTGCCAGCTGCTGCAGCCAGCTCTGATTTTTTTCACTGCTCCAATCATTTCTTCCAAAAATCTTAAGCTTTAATAAGTTAAAAATCATTAAAAGGAAGGAAAAAAAATAAAAATGATGCTTGTGGTTTGTGGAGCTCCATGGAGAGCCACAACCCAGGGTGGCAGAAGAGTCACAGGATTTGGGGGGTTGTTTAGAGACAGATTTCATCCCCTGGCAGAGAAAATACCGAGTTGGGGTCTGTCTAGATTCATGGGCTGAGTTTTTTTGAGTTGTATTCCTCTTGAAATGGGCAAATTAGTGATTTTTTTTTTTAACCTTCTTTCTTTGTCTTGCAGCAACCACGTTCCTCGGAAGAGTCCCAAGTACTTGGCTCTGTTTAAAAACTACACTGCCTGGTAATGGAAAACTTCTCAGCTCGTTGCAGTCCCCAGAGAACCCAAAGAGCAGCTACCATGGTCTTCCAGCTCTGCTCCTTTAGGAGCTGCTGAGGATCTCTGTTGATTTGGAACCTTTGATCACTTGTTGTGATAGGAGCTCTGCTTTGAGACTGAGGGAGATAAGATTCTTCAGGCTGGAGAAGAGAAGGCTCCAGGGAGACCTTAGAGCAGCCTGATGGGGCTCCAGGAGACCTGGGGAGGGACTTGCAATAAGGACTTGGAGTGATGGGACAAGGGTGATGGCTTTGAGCTGGGAGAGGAGAGATTGAGACTGGAGATGAGGAAGAAATTCTTGAGAGTGAGAGTGGGGAGACACGGAAACAGATTCCCCAGGGAGGCATCTCAAGGCCTCAGGAAGGTTGTTCAGGACCTCCCTGGAGGTATGTTCATGGCCAAGCTGGATGAGGCCTTGAGCAACCTGTCCTGGTGGGAGGTGTCACTGTCCATGGCAGGAGGTTTGGAACTGAATGATCTTCAAGGTCCCTTCCAACCCAACCCATTCCAGGATTCTATGATTTGGAAAATGGGAAATGGGTTGAATTAAAGGCAATGTGTTGAGCTTCCCTTTGCCTCCCAGTGGGACAGAACCTTTGGAGGTGGGGATACTGTCCACAAGCACTGGAGGAGTCATTTGTTTCCTTCTGTGGATCTTCTCATACCTGCCACTGCTCCTCAGCTCACTTCTTCTCTTCTCCACCTTGCAGTGGTGTGAAGCTGTCCTGTTCCTCTTGTCTCTTTGTCACATCTGAGGGTGACTCCATGGCTGAACATTTGGTCTTCAACCCATCCCACGAGTTCAGCAACATCATTTTCCGAGGTGAGAGCTGGAGGTGGAGCAGCAGAGCTGCACAGATCTCCTATAGGAGATCACAGATCTAGGCTGCAGGGCTTTGTTCAGCTTGCGACTGAGACCTGAGTTGTAGCCTCAGGGACCTTCTGAAAGGCGTTGACCAAGTCTCCATTGTTATGGAGGTTGAGCAGCTAAGCTCTGAGCTCAGCTGTGTGGCTGGAAACCCTCAGGAGATCTCCCCAGGGAGAGACAAAGCGGAAGGCTTCAGCCAGTTCCTCTGTTCCCAGGAGACATCTTTGTGCCTTGGTGACACCGGGAGGCCTCCAGTGGCTGCTGCAGCTCCTGGGCTTTGAATAGAGCTTGAAAGGAGCTGAATTAGCATAGCAGGGAGAGCCTGGGGACAGCAGGGATCTGGGCAGGATGAGCTTGTGGACAGCAGGTTCACCAAGGGCCAGCAAGGTGCCCTAGAAGGCCCCAGGGGTCTGCTGGGGGTATTCAGAAGAGTGTGGCCAGCAGGGCAAGGGAGGTTCTGCTGCCCCTCTGCTCTGCTCTGGGGAGGCCACCTCTGGAGTGCTGGGGCCAATGCTGGGCTCCACCGTTGCAGAGAGACTGGGAGCTACTGGAGAGAGTCCAGGGGAGGCTAAGAAGATGCTGAAGGACCTGGAGCAGCTCTATGAGGAGCAAAGGCTGAGAGCCTGGAGAAGAGCAGCCCCGGAGGGGACCTGCTCGATGCTCAAGAAGAGCTCAAGGGGCTGTGGGGGGCAAGAGCCTGGGGCTGGCATCTGCTTCGTGGTGCCCAGGGCCAGGGCAAGGGGTGCAGAGTGGAGCCCAGGAGGTTCCATCTGAACAGAGGGAGAAAGTTGTTTGGTGTGAGGGTGCTGGAGGCCTGGAGCAGGCTGCCCAGAGAGGTTGTGGAGTCTCCTTGTGTGGAGAGCTTCCAACCTGCCCTGGACATTGTGCTGCTGGGCAAGCTGCTGTGGGTGCCCTGCTGGAGCAGGGGAGATATCTCCAGAGGTCTCTTCTCATCTCTCCATGCTGGGATTCTTTGAGCTCTCCTCCCCGAAGTCCTTGTGCTCTTCCAAGTGGAGCTCTGCCATGGTCTCTAAGGATGGCTGATGAGCCTGGCTCTGCCCTGTGGAGGAGTCTTCACCTGGCAGTGGTGGTGCTTGGGGCTGGGAGGAGGTCAGGACTGGAGTGGGTTAATGGAATGGGTTGGATTGGAAGAGACCTTGAAGATCATCCAGTTCCAACCCTTTGCCATGGACAGGGACACCTCCCACCAGCCCAGATTGCTCAAGGCCTCATCCAACCTGGTCTCTGCTGCTCCTGCAGCATGTGGAGATGCTGTGGGGTGGCAGAAGGCCACTTCTGCTCCTCTCCATGATGAGGAGCTGTGTTTGTTTGCCCTCGGTCTTTGCTTGCTGACTCTCAGATGTGTTTTGTTTTCCTCACCAGGGCCTTCTTGGATGTCACATTCCAGGTAAACCTTCCCTAAACTCCTACCTGCCATCATCTGTCCCTTTTGGGGGGGCTGAACTTGTCTTGGTCTCCTTTACCCTCCCTCAGCAGCTTGGTGTCTGGGGTTGAAGCATTGCTGTCTTCTTTCCCCTCAAGGCACCTTCAGCCCCAGGACAAAAGCTTGAGGACCCCCTGTCCCACCTACTCCCCAAGTAAAGCTGCTACTGTGAAATGCAAGCCTGTGCCACCCGCACAAGAGGAGCTGGAGCCCCAGCTGGCACCAGAAGCCTACAGCAGACCCCTGGTCTGCCAGGAGGAAGAAGAAGAAGAGGAGGAGGAAGAAGAGGAAGAAGAAGAGTGCTTGAACATTGAGGCTCAAGAGGAGGAGCAGCCCAGCAAGGAGCTGCCAGAGGCTGGCAGCAGGAAGGAGCAGCTGTCAGTGAAGAAGCTGCGAGTTGTCCTCTTTGCCCTCTGCTGCAGCACAGAGCAGGCTGCAGAGCACTTCAGGAACCCTCAGAGGAGGATCAAGCGTTGGCTGCGACGCTTCCAGGCCTTCCAAGAGGACAACTTGGCGTCCCTGTCAGAGGGCAAGTACCTGAGCTTGGAGGCTGAGGAGAAGCTGGCAGAGTGGGTCCTGACTCAGAGGGAGCAGCAGCTGCCAGTCAATGAGGAGACTCTCTTCCAGAAGGCCACCAAGCTGGGGAGATCCCTGGAAGGTGGCTTCAAGATCTCCTACGAGTGGGCAGTGAGGTTCATGCTGCGCCACAACCTGAGCACACACACGCGGCGAGCAGTGGCTCACCCCCTGCCCAAGGAGATGGAGGACAGTGCCAGCTGCTTCCTGGAGTTCGTCCAGCGCCAGATCCACACCCAGGACCTCCCCCTGGCCATGATTGCTGCCATGGATGAGGTCTCCTTCTTCCTGGACATGGAGGTGCTGAGCAGCGATGACCGCAAGGAGAATGCCCTGCAGATGGTGGGCACTGGGGAGCCCTGGTGTGAAGTGCTCCTCACCATCCTGGCTGATGGCAGCGTCCTGCCAGCTCTGGTGGTCTACAGGGGGCAGCTCCAGCAGCCCTCCAACGTGCCTGAGTCCATCATCCTGGAAGCCAAGGAGAATGGCTACGGTGACGACGAAGTGATGGAGATGTGGGCATCAAGAGTGTGGAGGAAGCACACCCGGTGCCACAACAGCAAGGCCATGCTGGTGCTGGACTGCCACCGGTCCCACCTCTCCGAGGAGGTCCTGGCCCTGCTGAGCTCCTCCAGCACCCTGCCAGCCGTGGTGCCCGCTGGCTGCAGCTCCAAGATCCAGCCCCTGGATGTTTGCATTAAAAGGACTGTGAAGAACTTCCTGCATAAAAAGTGGAAGGAGCAAGCCAAGGAGATGATGGTGGACTCCACCTACGACTCGGACATCCTCCTCCAGCTGGTTTTGTGCTGGTTGGCAGAGGTTCTGGAGATCATCAGTGACTCTCCTGAACTGGTCCAACAGTCCTTCTTGGTAGCCAGTGTGCTGCCCGGCCCGGATGGCACTGCCAACTCCCCCACCCGCAATGCTGACATGCAGGAGGAGCTCATCTCTTCCTTGGAGGAACAGCTCAAACTCAACAAGGAACCACCACAAGAGCTTGAAGGCCAGGAGAGGAGGACCCAAGCTGAAGAACCTACAAACCCTGAGATCCTCCAACAGCTCTTCGAGGGGGAGAGTGAGACCGAATCCTTCTACGGCTTTGAAGATGCCGACTTGGATCTGATGGAAATGTGACCAAACCCAAGATCCAACACAAAAACAAAAGGTTCATTTTTTTTTAACCAACCCATCCTGGGCCTCCTCCCCATCCCCCTCCCCCTGCCAAACCCATCCTGAGCTCCCTGTGGATTTTTGTGGGTTTTAGGCAAAACCTGTAGACAAAAAAAAAAATCACTGAAAAACCAATCAACCCTCCCCCCTTCCTCCTTGTTTTTTGTGCTTTTCATTTTGAGTTTAAAAGGAGAAAAAAAAAGACAAAAGCTCCTCCCTGTGGTTGGTATTTTTCTGAAGCTATTTCGTGGGTGAAATCTTTTTGAGTTTTGGGTTTGGTTTTTTTTTTGTTTTTTCTTTACCTCACTTGTATCATAGAAATGGGGGGGGAGGAACTTGGGAGGGGGTCCTGTTTTTATTGTGTGGAACTGTCGAGAATTCTCCATTTGTCCAGGTGAGGGCTGGGGGAGAGAGGCAAAAAAAAAAAAAAAAAAAGGCAGGAAAGTAGAGAATGAACCAATTTGAACCTCCTGGGGTGGCTGAAGGTGGAGGTTTTTTTTTGGGGGGGGGGTTGAGTTGTTTTGGCAGGGGTTGGGGGGTTTTTTGGTGTTTGCAGACAGAGGTCTGGGGGTTCAGGGGGTGTTAGATGTGGGTTTAGTGCTTGGAGGGTTAAGACTGAGCCAGGTTGGGGCTTTGTTTTTGTTTGGGTTTTTTTTTTTTTGTCAGGGTTGTTTTGATTTGGATTAGGTTGGGTTTGGTTTGGGGTTGGGTTGGGTTTTTTGGGGCTTTTTTTTGGTGTAGGGGGGTGTTCTGTTTTTTATTTATTTGGGGTTTCTTTGGTTTGGGGCTTTCTGATTGGTTTAATTTGGTTTTTTTTAGGTTTGGAGATTTTGGGGTTGGGTTTTTTTGGTTGGGGTCTTTTGGATTATTTTTGCAGTTTTGTGTTTTGTTTGGGGTCTTTTTTGTTTATCTCTTGTGGGTTTTTTTGCAGAGAGGTTGTGTTGGATTTTTGTTTAGGTTTTATTTGGGGTCATGTTTGGGGGCTTTTTTTCCTGTGTTTTTTGTTTGAGTGGGTTTGGTTGGGTTTTATTTGTTTTGGGAGGGCAGAGGGATTGTTTGGGGCTTTGTTTTTTGTTTGGGGTTTTTGTTTGTTTTGAGGGTTTTTTTGGTTTGGGCTTTTTTAGGATTTTGGGGGGCTTTTTTTTGTTCTGGGTTTTTGTTTTATTTTGGTCTTTCCTTTTAGAGCAGAATTACTCTTTTGCTTGTGATTTTGGGGTGAAAACAAGCAGAAAACATATAAAACCTTTTGCCTGTTCCATGCCAGCAGCACTTTTTTGGGAGCCACAACCCTGAACTTGGGAGTTGGATGTGAGCTTCATGGTCAGGGAGTTGGGGGTGCTGGTGCCCTGAACCTTTTGGTGTCACCAAGGTGTGGAGGTCACTTGAACCTCTCAGTGGTGACCTGAACTTCTTGGCATCAGCAAAGTGTGGTGGTGACCTGAACCTTCTGGTGTCACAATGGTGTGGTGATAACCTCTCAGTGATGACCTGAACCTTTTGGTGTTACCAAAGTGTGGTGGTGATCTGAGCCTCTTGGCATCACTGTGGTGCAGTAGTGACCTTAACCTCTTGGTGTCACACTTCAGTGGTTCTTCCTCTGTTGGGCACCCACCTTGCTCCAAAGAGTTACTGAGAGAGTGGAAGAGGGAGGTGGGAGAGGGAGGTCAAGCCTGCCTTGATTTTCCCACAGGTAGCTGGGGTGCAGTGGTGACCTCAATCTTTTGGTGTCACCATGGTGCAGTGGTGACCTAAACCTCCTGGTGGTTCCCTGAGGCTCTCAGTGTCACCACTGCAGAGCGGTTACCTCAACCTCGGTGGCAACCTGAACCTCTTGGTGTCACCACAGTTGGGTGGTTCCTCCTCTGCCAGGCACCTACCTTGCTCCAGAGAGTTCCTGAGAGAGAGGGGCCATGGTGGACTTGATCTTCCCACAGGCAGCTGGGAATTTGGACCAGGAACCCCTGACCTGTATCAAGTGGTAGATGCTGGTGGTATCAGCCACTGCTTTGCTTAGTCAGCCACCAGCTGGAAGGAGACAAAACTCTGACATACACCCAAGACCTTTGGGGTTTTCTTTTTCACTGCCAGCTTCGATTTGTTTTCTGTTTTTCCTACCAATTTGCATGTTTTGAGGGGTTTCTTTAATTGTAGCTCTCTGCTGGGAATGGTCAGAACCCAGAGGCACCCGCACCTTTCTGGTGGCCATCAAAATGTTCGTGTGGTCCAACCTTCTCCTGGTGGGTGAGCCGAGGAGAGCAGGAGGCAGCCTGTGCAGACCTGTAAATGGTTCATCTTGCAAGTGTACAGAAGTGAAAAGTTGAATAAAGCCAGGGAAATGGATTTGTAAAACCTGGGCTCTTTCTTCTGCCACTCCAGCTCCCCATGGGGCCTCCCTGCTGCTGCCTGCAGGTGGCGCTGCAGCCACCAGGGGCCTGTTTGTGGTGCTTCAGCTTGGCCTGGGAACCCTGTGGGTGACCTCTTGTGGTCAACACCATGGGTTCCTTCTTGGAGTCCCTTGTTTTTTTTTCACCTTGGCCTGATAACCCCATGGATCTCCTCTGGGGGTCAGCCCTACAGGTTCCTTCTTGGAGTGCTTCAGCATGGTCGGAGAACCCCATGGGTGCCCACTTTTGGGGTCCTTTACCATGTCCTGAGACCCTCACATGTCACCTCTTGGGGTCAACCCTGCACAGGTCCCTTCTTGGGAGTCCTTCAGCTTGGCCTGAGAACCCCACAGGTCTCCTCTTGGGATCCTTCAGCATGGCCTCAGACCCCCAGTGGTCCCTTCTTGTTTTTTTTTTTTTCTGCTGCCTTTCCTGTTGCCAAAAACTGGGGTCTTGGCTGGTGGTGACCTTCAGCAGGAGACCTGAAGTCAGGGCTCCCGGAGCATGCCCCAGACTCCACCCCAAGCTAAGGACAAAGACAGAGATGGGGGAACAGCTTTAATGTGCTCCCAAGAAGAAGGTGGGGAGCTTCAGGAGGAGCAAACATGGACATGGACATAGCAGCCTGGAGCAGTTCCTGGAGATCACTCAAAGCCACTGGAAGAAGAGATGAGACAAGGTCAGGAGGATCACAACCAGGACATGGCCAACACCAAACCCCGTTTGGGACTCCCCCAAAGACTGTCCCCATCTTTGGGACCCCCACAAACACTGTCCTCTTCCTTGGGACACCCCAAACCCTATTCCCTTCCTGGAGAGCCTTGTACCACCACCTCCAGACCTGTGAAGGTGGAGCAGATCCTGGAGCAGGGACAGTCTGGGGGCAAGGAGGCTCCTGCTAAAGCAGGTGGCAGGGACACCACCCGGCTTTGGTCCACCCTTCGCTGTGTGCCATGGGGACATCTCCAGGCTACCAGCTCCCAGCCCAAAGCCTGAGGACCCTGTGGTGGTACCTGACAAGGTGAGCAATGTCCCAGTTGGCATCCAAGGTCAGGGGTCCTTCCATCTCAACACCTTTCTCCGTGGCGATGGCAACCTCGTACTGAGGGGAGAAGGTTGGGAGAGTTTCAGTGAGGGACCAGCCTGGGAGTCATGGAATGGGCTGGGCTGGAAGGGACCTTCAAGATCACCCAGTCCCAACCCCTGTCATGGGCAGGGACACCTCCCACCAGCCCAAGTTGCTCAAGGCCTCCAGGGAGATGTTCGGCACCTTCATACCAGGAGGCAAGCTAAGCCCTCTGGAAGCTCCAGGAGGGACAACAAATGTCCTTGAACAAGGGCTTGGCCTTCAGCACCACCTCATTTTGTCCTTGGTGGGCAAGTTGAGAGGTCCCTCAGCTGTTCCTCACTCAGCCCCTCTTCTCCAGACCCTTCCCCAGCTTCATTGCCCTTCTCTGGCCCTGCTCCAGCCCTCAATGGCCTTCTGGCAGGGAGGAGCCCAACCCTGAGCCCAGCATTGCAGCTGTGGCCTACCCAGTGCCCAGCCCAGGGGCACAATCCCTGCCCTGCTCCTGCTGCCCACACCATTGCTGCTCCAGGCCAGGCTGCTGGTGCCCTTCTTTGCCATCTGGGCATCCCCTGGCTCATCTCCAGCTGCTGGTACCCAGCACTCCCAGGTCTTTTCCCACCGGGCAGTTTCCAGCCACTGCCCGCAGCCTGGAGCCTCCCTGGGGTTGTTGGGACCCAAGTGCAGGACCAGCTCTTGGCCTTAGTGCACCTCTGCCATGGCTCCAGCCTGGCAAGGGCCCTCTGCAGAGCCTCCAGCAGCTCCACATCCCACCCAGCTTGGTGTCATCTGCAACCTGCCTAAGGGTGCCTCAATGTCCTCGCCAAGAACATTGATGGGGATGTTAAGCAGAAGTGACCCCACCAATGAGCCCTGGTGCCAGCCCAGGTGCCAGCCCTGGTGCGCCTCTTACTCTGTTAAAGGAGCGAGCGTCTCTGTAGTACAAGATCTTCATGCAGCGCTCGATCAAGTCCCGAGCCTCCTCCTTGCTCAGATTGGGTTTCTTCTCCAAGACTTCTCTCATCAATGGCTGGAGATGGGGAGAAGAAAAGCCACAAAATGAAGTCCAAGAGCTCCACAGCCCAGAACCCACCCCTGGAGCTCCTGCAGCTGCTGAAGGTGCCCACCTGAGCCAGGTAGGCGCCGTAACCTGTCGCCAGTGTCGGGGCTTCATAGGCCACTCCGAGCATGTCCACGTAACCTAGGAAGCTGATGGGACACAGCTGTGAGCATGGCGGCTGCATGGCCAAGAGTGATGTGGCTTGGAGAAGCCACGCCCCAGCCCTCTGAAGCCCACCAGGCCATGGTGGAACCAGCAGGTGGCTGCTCCTGCCTCACCTCTCACTGCCATAGCAGCCAGCAATGACCACAGTGTTCCACAGAGGGTTGATCTTGGACCTCCTGTTGTACATGACCCTTGTCAGCCAGGAGTGGATGGCTTTGGGGCTGTAGCTGTGGCCATCACCCAGCAGCTCCTCATCAATCCTGACAGAGGAAGAAATTTCACCCAAGTTGGGAAGCAGCTGCATCAAGGAGCAGGAGCTACCCCCCTCCCAGCAAGTCCCCATGGGCTGCTCTCAAAGAGACCTTGAACAAGGGGAGGTCCTGAGCAGAAGCCACAAACGGGACCTGGAACTGAGCAGGTGGAAAGGACACTGAGAACAGAGTGCAAACTGGCTTCTCTCAGGCAGGTTGGGGGTAAAACCAAGCTGGGTGGGATGGTGATCTGCAGGAGGCTCTGCAGAAGGACCTGGCCATCCTGGATCCATGGCTGAGGTCAATGGGATGAGGTTCAACAAGGCCAAGGGCTGGGTCGTGCACTTGGGTCACAACAACCCCAGGGAGGCTCCAGGCTGTGGGCAGTGGCTGGAGACTGTCCAGTAGGAAAAGACCTGGGGGGGGTTGGTGCCAGCAGCTGGAGATGAGCCAGAGGGTGCCCAGGTGGCCAAGAAGGGCACCAGCAGCCTGGCCTGGAGCAGCAATGATGTGGGCAGCAAGAGCAGAGCAGGGATTGTGCCCCTGGGCTGGGCACTGGGGAGGCCACAGCTGCAATGCTGGGCTCAGGGTTGGGCTCCTCACTGCCAGAAGGCCATTGAGGGCTGGAGCAGGGCCAGAGAAGGGCAATGAAGCTGGGGAAGGGTCTGGAGAAAAGGGCTTGGGAGGAGCAGCTGAGGGAACTGTGGGTGGTGAGTCTTGGAGAAGAGGATGCTGAGGGAGACTTCATTGCTCTCTACAGCTCCCTGAGAGGAGACTGGAGCCAGGTGGAGGTTGGGCAGGGACAGGACAAGAGAAGATGATCTCAAGTTGCCCTAGGGAGGTTCAGGTTGGCCATGAGGAACAATTTGTGTCCTGCAAGAGTGGTCAAGGCCTGACACAGGCTGCCCATGGAGGTGGTGGAGTCCCCATCCCTGGAGGTGGGGATCTGGAGGCCTCAGAAACCTGTTGCCATGGCCCTTGAGGCCATGGTTTGGTGACCACAGAGGTGTTGGGTTGATGGTTGGACTCGATGTCCTTGGAGGTCTTCTCCACCCAAATCAATTCCATGACTCTCTAAAGAGCCTGCCAGAGGACAATGGGGACTCCAGCCCCACCTTGCCCTGCTCAACAGCCCTGGTTCACCACACTTCAGTCCCTCGAAGACTGGCACCAGCCCACAGTGCATGGGCAGGGCTTGCCCAGGCTCATCCTGGCTGTGGCCATGGCAGCCCATGGGCCAGCAGAACTTACACCATCTGGTCAATGATCTGCTTCAGGTATTGGAAGTCAGCATAGTCCCCAGAGGCCCCCAGCATGGTGGTGTCGTTGACTTTCAGCAGCCTGGAGATGCCTCGGAAGCGGGCGAGGGAGCCGTAGGAGCCCATCATGTCCGCGGCGATCATCACCCCCCCGCTGAACTTCACCCCCAGCACCGAGGTGCCTGTCACCATCGGGCTCCTGCAGACCCAAACGTCAGCGTCCCACAGCTCCTTTGTCTTCAAACGCCCCCTGCTCTCCCCCCAGCCCCATCTCTTCCACCCCAGCCCTACTGGGACTGTATACTATAGTACACATTCACCTTCCACTGATCCCCATCCCAGGACCCTCTGCTCTCTTCCATCTTTCCAGACCCCACCTCAGGCCATCCCCTTTCAGTTCCCCATCCCGAGCGTCCCTCACTCCCAGTGCTCCATCCCCTTCCTAATCCCGGTAGGAAGCAGCGCCTCCTACTCCCAGTCTCCCATCCCCAGCGACCCCCACTCCCAGGGCTACCACCATCCCCAGGCCCCCCTATCCGCTCCCCTCAGCCGCTGCTGCACTCACAGCGTTCGGGTGAAGGGCAGGTGGCCGGCGGCGGGGCCAGGCCCTCTAGGGATGTACGTTTGCCCCGGGGCTGGGCCCCCGGCCCAGAACGGCAGCGGCGCCCGCATTCTTTCAGCCTCCATCTTAGTCACGGTGTGGCCGGCGCTGCGCAGGCGCAAAGGCAACGCGGCCGCTCTCGGCCACCGTAGGCAACGGCGCCATCTTGGGGGTGCCCAGTGCAGAGTGGGAAAGGAGGGCGGGGCCAGATGCCATCTTGTGTGTGGCGAAATTCTCCTGCGTGACCTGCAGACCGGCCTCCAGGGTCGGGGTCCTCGCCCTCGCTGTCCCTGAAGGATCGAGGGCCACAGAGGCCCACCGAGTGGATGGAAGGGCCTGAGCCGTGGAGGTTCCGGAGCGGCGGACGCAGCTCCCTCCCCAACATGGAGGCGCGCTGCGGTCGGCACCAAGTGCGTCACGTGATTAGCAGAGCCGTTAGGCCGGGGCGTAGCGAGGGGGCGTGACAGAGCTTCTCTGTCCCCGCCTCTGGGCGGGGCTTAGTGCGAAGATGTCCAATGGGCGGTGTCGGGGGCGGTGCCTGAGCGAAGGTAACAGGTTGCGCTGGGTAGCGGCGGGAGTGGAGCCGGCGGTGGTGGCGGTGAGTGCTTACAGGGACCAGGAACCAAGGGGACTGCTATCTCAGGGGGGTGTCCTGCCCTATAGCAGTGCGTATAGGGACCGGAAGCAAGGGGGCTGCTATCCCAGGGTGTGTCCTGCCGTATAGCAGTGCCTATATGGACTGGAAACCAGGGGGCTGCTGTCCCAGAAGGGTGTCCTGCCCTATAGCAGCACCTATAGGGGCTGGTGCCATGGGGCTGCTGTCCTGGGCATGTGTCCTGCACCATGGCCAAGCCCATAGGGCAGGGTTTATAGGTGGTGTCCTTCCTGGAGTGTGTCCTGCCCTGTGGCAGAGCCTATAGGAGCTGGGAACACAGGGTCTGTTCTTCCTGGGCTGTGCCCCTGCCCTTTGGTGGAACCTATAGGTGCTGGGCCTGCAGGGACTCTCATTTCATTACCCTATAGAAGATCCTATAGGGGCTGGCTCCATGGGGATTGTTGTTCTTGGCCAGTCTTCACAGGGAGTCCTTTCCCCATATATGACCTGATCAAAGGGACCTCCAGGCTGCTTTTCCAGTGAGGGACCTGGATTGTCCCTGTTCTACCAGCTCTCCTCCAACATGAACCTGCCATCCCCTATAGCCCCTACAGGAGCTGCTTTTACCCACCCTCTGTGGGAACTGTCCGTTCTATAGGGGATCTGCTGTTCCCTAGGGAAGTTGTCTCTGCTGATACTTTTGTCCTGTGAGGAGTGATCCCATACAAGGACCTTCCAGCACCCCTCTGTAGGGGCAGCTCCACTTCCCCTTGTTAGTGTGAAGCTAATCAACCCTTGCCCACATCCCTGGGGCCAGGAGCTGCAGAAGGGCAAGTTCCAGCATGAAGAGGGAGAAAAAAAGCCTTTTGGACCTGTTGGCTTTAAGGTTGGACTTGAGGATCTCCTGAAGGTCTGTTTTCCACCCCGGGTGATCCGGTGACACTCAGGCCATGCTGGGCCAGGCCAGGCTGCTCTGTAACACGGCACCTCCTGAATCTTTAATGTGAGGAGCTGCCCTACTTTGCCGGGCTATGGGGCTGTATTTTTAGCTGCCTGTTTAAACAAGAAAGAAAAAATCCAAAACTTGGGTGTCAGCTCCACGAGCCCCTGCCTGAGTCTTGGTGGCCTCCTCCAGCTTGGCTAGCACTGGCTCCAATTGCCCTGCCCTGTTCTCTCCCCACTGCTGGCAGCTTTTCTTTTGCTTGCTCCAGGCTGGCTTTGCTCTCCCACCACCCCGACCAGCTGAGCTGGTTTGGAGTCGAGTTGGGTTTCCATCTCTGGTCCTAGGAGCCCCTCATGTGCCAAGGGAGCCCCTCGTTTGTTGACAGAGCTCCTCATTTGCCACCAAAGCCCCTCACCCTCCATGTTGTGGCCATGGCACTTGCAGTTTTCCCCCCTCAGCATCTTTTTTTGGGGTGGGAGCTGTTGTGGCATCACCTCCCTGCCCCAGGGGCAGAGATTTTGTGGTCCTCAGGGGGTTAATTCTGTGCTTGTGTTGGTGCTGCCCTACCTGCCCTGGGGACAGCAACAATGGTGAGGGGCAGACAGGGCCCCAGTCCCTGGGGGTGGCAGCGATGGTGGGGGACAGACAGGGCCCCCAGTTTGAAGTGAAACCATCCCAACCCTGTGGCACTGGAGACCTGTTGGCTCCCACAGACACATGTCATGCCCCTGAGGTTTCTCCTCGCTCCTTGCTGGTGTCTCCCAGGAAAAATCCATCCCCAGGGGCATATGGATCCAAACCATTCTGGTTTTAGAGGTGTGACGCGACTGGAAACCAGTAACTGATCTGGATGGTGTTGTGGTAAACACCCCACAGTGTGGTTTGTGCCATGCTGCTAGTCTCAGGGCACCGTGGTGGTAGTTTGGTGGCGGGTCTGACCCCACGTTGGGGCACAGGGACCCACAGAAGAGGACATCGAGGTTTTGGTTTCCGAACCCAGCCCTGGGCAAGGCAGGGAACAAGATTTTCCAGTCCCTGGTTGATGATTAACTGGAGGGCTCTGGGCTGAGATGTGGAATTTGGTCCTTATCAGCTGCCAGAGGAGCCCTAGGGGATATCACCTGTGGGGGTGGGTGACCTCCATCCCCCACCATGGAATCCCAGAATTGTCAGGGTGTGAAGGGATCTCTGAAGATCATCGACTCCATTCCCGCCGCCAGAGCAGGGCACGGACATGCCCCTTGCAGTCCCTGGCGCAGTGTCGGTGCCCGTTGCCGGTGCGTGACGCAGGTGCCCTGGTTTCGGGTTGCTCCGACGGGGCGGGCAGACCGCGGCTCACGTGTTCGGCTGCCGATCCATCGCGGTTTCGGGCTCCGGTGTTTGCGGGAGAGCCGGAATAGCCGGTCTGCGGCGGTGCCGGGGCACGGGCACGGTGCGTGCTGCCTGCGCCCAAAATCAGCCCCACACTGTGCCCCCGAGCAGGGTTGAGCGAGCAGAGCTTTGGGCAAACCCATAGTGGGAAGAGCCCAAAATCCCTGCCAGGAGCCAAAAAATGGAGAAATTCGGGGTCTATGCATCCTTGCTGGGCACAAAGAGTTTGGGGATAACCTAGTAGCTTTTGGTCCCTCTGCTCTGGTTCAGGCCAAAGTGGCTCAGAGATGGGGTCTGGGTTTGGCAGGAAGGTGCCACCTCTGCGGTGGGGTTCCAGCATGTGGCTGCCAGGGGTCGAATAACCCAAGCTGACCATGATGGAGCAGAACCACCCCACCCTGGCATCAACCCGGGTGGTTTTGGTGGGAGTAGGATGTCAGGGCGAGCTGGGGCTTTCCGAGCCCTGCGTGGCATCAGAGCTTCTCCCAGCACCACCCGCATGTTGCAAAACAACTTTCTGGGTTACAGTCAGCAGCACAAAGGCCTCATTGTGCCACGGTGCAGCCGAGCAGAGCTGGCTGCCCGCCATGGCCCGTGGCTGGCAGTGTGGTGCCGGAGGTGTGTGGGCACCAGCAAGAGCCCTCTCCTGCTGCTCTGCCACCTGCCAGCTCTTGCCTGCTCTACTCTCGCCTTGGTTGCACGTAGGACCCCCACTGCTCAGTGCCAGTGGCACTGCCAGCACAGCCCAGGGCAGGGTGAAGGTGTGCTGGAGGCTGAGGCACACCCTGGGCACAGGATCCAGCCTATATTTAGCCCAGCTCCTCCATCCCTTCTGCTTCCAGCCTCCTTCCCTGTAGTTTCCAGTGAAATCCCCTCCCGGGGCTGTGTTTCCAGCCCGCGGCTGGGTGTTGCTCCCACACACAGGAATGTGATCTGGCTCCAGGCTGGAGGCTTTCCAGGAGCAGGGAGCATTCCTGGGACATGACCAGCAGACCTGGCTCACCTTCTTCCTCCCAGCTCTCCAAACACCTAGCTCAGGCCACTGGAGTGAAGGTGGCAGAAGGAGCAAATCCTCCTCTTCCCAGTCCCGTCCTGTGCCAGCTGAGCTTGAACCCAGAGACATTCCCAACTCCTGCAGTTTGCCTCCACCCACTTCCTCCCAGATCCCCAAAGACCCAGCTCAGACCACCAGAACCCCCTGAATCCAGGAGTGAAGGTGGTGGAAGGGGCAAATCCTCCTCTTCCGAGTCCATTCCTGTGCCAGCTGAACTTGAACCCAGTGACATTCCCAACCACATCCAATCCTTGTGGTTTTCCACCACCTGCTTCCTGCTCGTGCCAGGGTGGTGGCAAGGCAGAGCTGAGTCCTTTGCTAGTGTTTTGTTCTGCAAGCCTTGGCCCTACTGGTAGTGCCATGGGAGGATGCTTGTGGCACCATGCCACTGTGCCACCCCTGTCACTCTAAAGGTGCTGCCAAGGCAGGTGCCACACCCAGGGCCTGTGGTTCCCACCCTGATAGGAGCAGCAGGGACCAAACCCTCTCCCCACCCAGGCACTGTCTCGTCACTGGCTGCACTTTGGACACCCTGGGACACTGGTGGAGCTGGTGGCCTCTCCTTGGGTGCTTGCTGCAGGTTGGTGGCCATCCTGCTCCTCCCAGACTCCTTGTCTCCCTGGCTCAGCGGGGGCATTGGGGTGCCTGGGGGAACAGGACTGATGGGATTTGCTCTGGGGGCTGCTATGGAGGTTGCTGTCTGTTGCTGATCTCGTTAGTGGGTCACAGCGTGGGGAGAAGAAGCTTAGGGGATGGAGACTCTTCTCCTGGGCTCCTTTGGTGAAATAATTGGTCCCCTGTCTGTGGCTCCTGGCTCTGGGGAGGGGGACAAAGGGGACCCAAAGGGTTCATGGTGACCCTGACAAAGTGGAGTCGTCTTATGAGCCATCCCTGCTGATTTGGCCAGGGAACAGGAGCAGGTGGTGGTGGTGGTGAGCTGGCAGAGCCAGGGGAAGCCAATGGGTCATCCTTCCTGGCACTGCCTGGTGGCATCTCTGTGGCACCTGCTCCCACCTCCTGACCTAGCATCTTCCTTTTCTTTGGGTCCCATGGCAGTGGGAGTTTTGCACTGGCTTCTTCCACAGGGTGGGCATGGGAGGAGACGGGAGCTTGGGGTTGATATGAGGACATGGGGGAGCCCCCTGCTCTGGACGCCCCCTGCTCTGGACACCCCCTACTCTGGGCATCCTGTTTCTCCATGCCCCATCCCTGCTGGGGCAGCTTTTGGGCATGGGCAACGTCAGGTTTTTGAGCTGAAAAACTGGGGTTTGGGGTTTGCTTTTGATTTCCTTCGTGAGCAGTCCCCTGCCCAACTCGGGGTCGTCCAACCCCCACCCCCTGCATCCCGGGGACCCTCTGGGGTCCTTTCCCAGGGACGCGGGTGAGTCCCTCCCGATATTCCCTTTATTTCCAGCAGAGGAGATGCTGCAGCTCCTGGTGCTCAGAGTGGGGGACACACGTGATGTTCTGGGGCTCAGGGGATGCTTGGGGGGCGGGGGGTGTTCATCGCTGAACCCCTCAGGTGCCAATAGAGGAGCTCCACCTCCCTTCCCCTCTTGCATCCTACCGATCTCCGCCAGCCGGCATCGCCCTGGGTGCCCCCGGGACCGAGGAGGGAGGGCTCCATCACGCTGTTCCCAATATGTCACTGCTCGTTTCTGTCCCCTTCCCACGGGACCCGGGTGGCTGCCCCTGGCTGCGGGGACAGCGGGCGCTGGGGGTGATGCTGAGGGGACAGCGGGCGCTGGGGGTGATGCTGAGGGGACAGCGGGAGCTGGGGCTGCAGCGAGGCTGCGGCGTTCCGCAGGCAGCGGGAGCGGTGCCCAGCAGGGATCTCTGCATCTCCCTCACCCCTGGCATCACCGGGGTCCTGCCACCAAGGTCGAGTGACACGGTGAGAGTCCGGGCGTCAGTGCTGCGTGTCCGGGGGGAGGGGGAGGTTCGCTCTCCCTGCTCTCCCCAGTGTCCCCTTAGGAGCAGCCGGTGCTGGCAGAGCCAGTTTGTCTGTCTCCATCCTGTCCTGAGGACGCTGCAGCGTTGGCACCGAGTGTCCCCTGGCACCGTCCTGGCTGCCGGACCCTCGCTGAGCGGTGCCTCTGCTCTCAGCATGACTCTGTCCCCTCTGTGTCCGCTCAGCTCAGGAGCCTCGGAGATGGAGTGGCCGGCGATGGCGGAGAAGCAGAACCCGGTAGACTACGGCGTCCAGATTCGCTTCATCAACGACCTGCAGGAGCCCCGCAAGCCCCCCAAGGCGCGCACCAAACCTGGCTCCTACGGGGTGGCCGTGAGGGTGCAGGGCATCGCCGGGCAGCCCTTCGTGGTCCTCAACAGCGGCGAGAAGGGTGGGGACTCCTTCGGAGTGCAGATCAAGAGCGAGGGCTCCTACCAGACCCCAATCGCCGGACCCCGGACCCCCGGCTCCGTCAGCTCTGACTCGGACCTGCCGGAGAACCCCTACGCGGGCCGGCAGCCGCGGCACGGCTCGGCCCACAGCACCTCGGACGAGGAGGCCGGGGGTGCCTTGCCAGCATCCCACCATGAACCCAAAGTTCTGGTAGGCGAGGAGCTGCGGAGGACGCAGTCCCACGGGGACCTGCTCGGCGCCGCCGCGGACGAGCCCTTTGCCAGCAGCGCTCATCGGGCCGGCGGCAGCCGGCAGCAGCGGTCCCTGGCCGGCGGCAAGAGCAGCAGCTTGGTGAACATCACCTCGCAGCCACGCCTGAGATCCACGGCCAAGGACCCCTCCTCGGAGGACACTGAGGCCGTGGTGGGTGCTGATGGTGGCGGCAGCAGCGACGTGGATACCAAACCCCTGTCCTCGGTGGATTCGCTCATCAGCAAGTTCGACAGCAGGGTCCAGCAGCGGGGGCGGGCGGCCAGGAGGGGCCGGATCCCCTCGGAGGAAAGGAAACGCTCGCAGAGCCTGGACGCCCGCGTTTCCCACTGCGACCTGCCCGATGCCCAGTGCCAGCCTGGCACCGTTTGCCCTCAGCCCTTGATGCCCACCAGTGTTGGCACCAAGCTCTTGGTGCCTACTGGCAGCCTGAGCTGGCTGAGTGGGACTGGAGGGATGGTTGCGGTGGGGACGAGGAGCCAGCAGGGTGTGGAGGAACCCGTGCCTGAGCAGCTGCAGAGCAAAGCCAGGGCAGAGCTGCAGGTATCCAGTGGGGATGGATCCTGCTGGGGTCACCATGGTGGCACTGGTGTGGTGGAAGGACGCCGTGTCCTGCTGGAGCTGAGCTTTTTGGTTCCTCACACAGCTCAAATCCACCCCAGACCTGCTGCAGGACCAGCAGGAGGTCACCCAGCCCGGCAGCACCGAGCACCCCAAGGAGCTCATCTACAGCATTCTGAAGGAAGGGTGAGCCCTCCCAACCCCCCCTGAGTGCCCTCCAAAGCCCTATGAGTGCCCCCAAGGTTCCCTTCCTTCTTCCCAAAGCCCTGGTGGCTGTGGCTGGAATGCTGTAGGGTGGCTTGGGAGTGGGGCACCTCCATAGGTAGCTGGTTCTTGGGATTTGGGGAGCAGTGACCTGCTGGGGGTGTGCCTGCCACCTGGGCTTGGCCATCACCCTGTCCCCAAATGTGCCCTGCCCCCACCTCTGGCACCCACAGGAGCAGTGAGAGTGAGATCTCCCTGCGGAGGAAGACTGCCCGGCTGCTGGAGAAGGTGCAGGAGCTGGTGGTGAGTTGGGAGCTGCTGCTCCCTGCATGGGGAAAGCACCCTCCCCAACCCCACCCCCCAGGGCCTCCTTACCAGAGGCTCTTTCCCAGCACTACATCCCAGCATGCCAGAGGTGGCACTCTGGTGACATGTGGCTGATGGGTGGTGGCTGGGGGCCAAGCTGTGGCCCCAGGGGGGGTTGCAGCCCCCCTTGAACTCATCAAGTGAGCCCTGAGTTGGGGGTATCTCTCTAGACACCAGCCAAGGACACAGCATGTTCCCAGCCCCAGCACAGGGACCTGGCCAGGAAGGTGGAGGAGCTGCAGGAGAAGCTTGATGAGGAGACTAAGGTGAAGCCAAACATAAGGTTGGGGGGTTTGGTGGGACAGGATGTGACAGTTTACATCCTGGGGTGGGGAGGAAGCATGATGGGTCCATTCTCTGAGCCCCTCTGGTGCCCGGGAGGGACCAAATCTTCTGGTCACCTCTTGTTGGGGTGTCCAGCAATGCTGGGGAAGCAGGTGTCCTTCCTAGTGAGATAATGGATGTAGGACAGGCCCCCAGCAGCGGACATAAGTGGTGTTCCCTGTCCCAAAGCTCCACCAGAAGCTGGAGCTGCCCAGGGAGTCAGCAAGGAAGCTGAGGGCAGCTGAAGAGGAGAGCCAGAGACTGCGGGGGGCCCTGGAGAAGAAAACCCAGGAGCTGCAAAGAAGCTTGCAGGAGTAAGAGCTGATCAGAGGGGACATGTCTGTGCCAGGCCTGAGGACATCTGCCTGTCCTGCTGTGGGCATGCTTCTGGAGGGTGGTGGGAGGTGTTTGGAAATGCAAAGAGGGCTGGGGAAGCTGTCACCCCCACACTGTCCCCATCCTTTGCAATGCTGGGATGAGCCACCCACCAGTGCCAACGCTCATGAGTGGGTGCTGCAGAGGTGTCCAGGGTCTTGGGTGCTCCCCACCAGGCTGAGCGAGGTAAGAATATCCAAGGAAAAGGTGGAGACCAGGCTGAGTGACTGCGAGGAGCAGCTGCTGGTCGCCTACCAGGAGCTCAACTGCCTGCGCCACAGCTCCAGTGCAGCCCCGGACAGTGAAGCCCTCTACAAGGTCTGGTGATGGTCACACCAAGGGTGTGAGCATCCCCCACACTGTGTCACTTCACCATCACCATCACCAAACCAGGCTGTCTCCTTCACCTAGGAGCTTGTGGAGACAAGGGAGGAGCTGGAGGAGGCTCTGAGCTCCAAACAACATCAGGAGGAGCAGCTGCGGCTGCGGGAGCGGGAGCTGACAGCACTGAAGGGAGCCCTCAAGGAGGAGGTGGCCAGCCATGACAAGGAGCTGGACCGTGTCAGACAGCAGTACCAGAGTGACATGGAACAGATGCGGCGCAGCATGGAAGACATCTCACAGGTCTGGGCAAGGACAGGGCTGCTGGAGGGTGGGAAGGATCTTGCCTTGAGTTCCTCCAATAAATGGTCCAGAGCTGGGAATGGGGTTTGTGTCCTGCCCCAAACTTGCCACACAGAATGGGAGGGGTTGTAAGCGACCTTCTGAGGTCATCCAGTCCAACTCCCCTGCCAAGGCAGCGACATCTAGAGCAGGTCACACACGAACATGTCCAGGTGTGTTTGGAAATGACTGCAGAGATGGAGACTCCACCCCCTCTCTGGCCAGCCTTCTCCAGGCCCCCACCACCCTTCAGTTCCAGAACTTACTCCTCATGTTCAGGTACAGCTTCTGATAGTCCAATTTGTGCCCACTGCCCCTTATCCTGTCACTGGGCATCACTGAACACAGATTGGTCCTATCCTCCTGGAACCCAGCCTTGAATTATTGATCAGCATTGATGAGGTGCCCCTCAGTCTTCTCAGAAGAAGACTTCTTAGTCTCCTTAGACTTCTCAGGCTGAAAAGAACAAAGTCCCTCAGTCTTCACTCATAAGAGTCAAGATCCAGCACCCTACCAGGGGCAGGATGGGGCAGGATGCCCCGCTGGAGCATCCCTCTGCCCAAGGTAGAGATTCTGGGGTGGGAATGAAGCTGGTTCATGTAGATTTAGGGGCTGGACCCTAAATCCTAACCCTGGATGGGTTCCCTGGGGTTGGTTCAAGGTGAGGCATTCAAGAAGGCAGGAGCTCAGCATCATGAGCATCCTAGAAGGATGCTCCGTGGCTGAGCACTTGACACTTTGACCTAGGATCAGGCCAACCTGGAGTCAGAGAAGCAGAAGATCAGCAGCATGGTGAGGAACCTGCAGCGGGAACTGGAGGAGAGCGCGGAGGAGACTGGGCACTGGAGGGACATGTTCCAGAAGAACAAGGATGAGCTTCGAAGCACCAAGCAGGAGTAAGAGCAAAGGCCATGGCTGAGGACAGGCTGCCCAGAGAGGTTGTGGCTGCCCCCTCCCTGGGCATGTTCCAGGCCAGGTTGGATGAGGCCTTGAGCAACCTGGGCTGGTGGGAGGTGTCCCTGTCCATGACAGGGGGTTGGAACTGATCTTGAAGGTCCCTTCCAACCCAACCTATTCTGTGAAGAACATCCTGGTAGAATTTCTCAGCAGTCTGTTGGCATCTGATTGAAGCCCAGTTGAAGTTTCCTCCTTGGGACATCTTGTAGCCACTCAAGATATTTTGTTTTCTGCCCAGTTCAGAGCAGGCTATTTTGGGGAGGTTTGTGTGATCTGGTTGATTTTGAGGGACAGTTTTAAGGGCAGGAACTTGCTGGAGACGGCACAGCAAAGAGCTGTGAAGATGCTGATGGGACTGGAACACCTCTGAAATGAGGACAGGCTAAGGGACTTGGGGTTTTGGATCCTGCAGAAGAGCAGCCTGAGGGGGATCTGATCAATGCTGATCAATACTGCAAGGGTAGGGGGCAGGAGGATGGCACCAGTGGTGCCCAGTGCCTGGAGAAGCTATGAATGAGTCCAGCCTTCTACCCAACACCTCCATGACCACCAGACCACGTCCCAAAGCTCCACATCTGCTCATAGGATGGGGCTGGTCCTCCTCCTCCTGTATTGGTCATGAGGAAGAGAGGAAGGTGATGGTGAAGGGGGAGCTGCTCTCCTGCTGTGCTGGAAATGAGGACGTAGGACCCGAGAACACCAGGGATGGGTTTGGGTGGCCTCATCCTTCCTGCTCCATCTCCAGGTTGCTGCAGGTGAAGCTGGAGCGGGAGGAGTTTGAGGAGGAGCTGCGGGAGCTGCGGGAACGTTTCACAGCCGCCCGGGAGGAGATGGACCAGGCACGGAGCAGTGCCGTGGACCCTGGCGAGCTGGAAGACCTCAGGAAGGTGTGGTGACAAGGGCCAAGGTGCACACAGTGCTGCAGACCATGTCCAGCACCGAGGGTCCCCAGGAACCCCATTCCCTCCACCCCAGGAGCTGCGGCAAGCACTGGAGGCGCAGAGGGAGCTGGCAACACAGAAGCAGAGGCAGGAAGAGCTGCTGCAGCAGCGGGAGCAGGAACTGGTGGCACTGAAAGGCTCCATGGAGGAGGAGACCTCCAGCAGGCACAGGGAGATGGAGCGGTACCTCAGGGACCTGCAGCAGCTCCAGAAGGAGCGCGATGAGGCCACCAAGGTGGGTGCCCCAGGGTGGGTTTGTGCCCAGCCAGCCCTGAGCCAAGGAATGATGCCTGCTGTGGGCTCCATCTTCCCAGTCACCCCCAGATCTCACAGCCATGGGGTGATGTGGCAAAGCCACATCCTGGATCCACTTCCTGTGGGGTCATCCCAAGGGATGCAAGCCCAAGTTGTTCCCCTGTGGCTCAGCAGCTGAGCCTGGGTCCACTCCATGACGTGGCTGCATTGCAGGCGAAGGCATCCCTGGAGAGCGTGTGGGAGGTGGCGGAGCAGGCAAGGAGGACGCTGGAGGCCAGCCTGAGGGAGCTGCAGGAGCACAATGATGACCTGAGGATGAAGGTCTTGGGCATGGAGAGCCACCTGAAAGAGTATGAGCGCCTGGGAGAGAACTGGGAAGGCTCCCAGGCACGGCTCAAGGAGAAGGTCACCAAACTGGAGGTACTGGGGCTGTGCTTGGTCCTGAGCTGTTCCCCTGCTCTGGATGGAGCCTGGAGAGCCTGACTCTGTGGTGTCTTCAATGTCTTCATCAGTGGGCTGGGTGACGGCATTGAGGCACCCTCAGGCAGTTTGCAGGTGTCACTAAGCTGGGTGGGATGTTGAGCTGCTGCAGAGGACTCTGGCCAGGGTGGTCCATGGCTGAGGTCAATGGGATGAGCTTCAACAAAGCCAAGGGCTGGGTCCTGCCATTAGGTCACAACAACCCCAGGGAGGCTCCAGGCTGCGGGCAGTGGTTGGGAACTGCCCTGTGGGAAAGGCCCTGGGGGTGCTGAGTGCCAGCAGCTGGAGATGAGCCAGAGGGTGCCCAGGTGGCAAAGAAGGACATCAGCAGCCTGGCCTGGAGCAGCAATGATGTGGACAGCAGGAGCGTGGCAGGGATTTTGTCCCTGGGCTGGGCACTGGGGAGGCCACAGCTGCAATGCTGGGCTCAGGATTGGGCTCCTCACTGCCAGAAGGACACTGAGGGCTGGAGCAGGGCAAGAGAAGGGCAACAGAGATGGGGAAGGGTCTGGAGAGCAGGGCTTGGGAGGAGCAGCTGAGGGAGCTGTGGGTAGTGAGGCTGGAGCCAAGAAGAGGCTGAGGGAGACCTCATTGCTCTCCACAGCTCCCTGAGAGGAGGCTGGAGGCAGGTGGGGATTGGGTTCTTCTGCCAAGGAACAAGGGGTAGGACAAGAAGAGATGACCTAAAGCTGCCCCAGGGGAGGTTCAGGTTGGCCATGAGGAACAATTTGTGTCCTGCAGGAGTGGTCAGGGCCTGGCACAGGCTGTCCAGGGAGGTTCTGGAATTCCCATCCCTGGAGGTGTTGAAAAAACCTGTGTCCATGGCACCCGGAGCCATGGTTTGGTGGCCACAGTGGTGTTGGGTTGATGATCTTGGAGGTCTTCTCCAACCCAAACAAGTCTATGCCTCTATGACCTCTTCAGACAGAGCGCAGGAAGATGGAGGAGTCCTTGGGTGAAGTCTCAGAGCGGGAGCAGGAGCTGCTGATGGCCAAGAGGTCCCTGGAGACTCGTTTGGAGGAGGCCCAGCGGGGCCTGGCATGGATGACCCAGGCCCACCAGGAGCTGAGTGAAGCCTTCCAAGAGGAACAGCGGCAGAAGGAGCAGCTGAGGCGTGCCAAGGACGAGCTGGAGGAGCAGAAGCGGCTGTTGGACCGCACTGCTGAGAAGCTGAACAAAGAGGTTGGGCTCCTTGGCTGCCTCCAGGCTCAGCTTGGGGTGCCCCCAGGTTGCCCAGGGATGTGGTTGAGGTCCCATCCCTGGAGATGTTCCAGCACAGACTCGATGTGGCCCTGGGCAGCTTGATGTAGTTGGAGGTGAAGATGACTTGGAGGGTCCTCTCCAACCCAATCTGTGGCAGTGCTTCCATGGGCACCAGCTGCCATGGCACCTGCTCTCCATGCCATGTGATGGGGGACTCTGAGATGCCCTCACTGGGTTTGTGGTGGCATCTGGGGCTTTGGTCATCGATCTGGTTTCCCTCAGGGGCTGGTTGGGATCAATCCTTCCTGATGTCCTAGGAGGCTCCACACCATGTCCCCAGGGGATGTCCCCCAGTGTCCCAGGCCATGTTGTCCTCTACTCTTCCCCAAGCAGCTCCTGTAAGGTGCTTCTGGGATCACCCAGGAAGCTCTGGCAGGGCTCTCACCCCTCACTGTGATGCTCCTGAGCCCACAGAGCAGAAATGTCCTCTCTGTGGGCATCTTCTCCCACTTCCAGTCCCATCAGGGGTGCTCAGGACAGGGTGTGCAGGTGGGTGCCCAGCTCCTGAGCTGTCCCCACGGTGCTGTAGCTGGAGCAGATGACGGAGGAGTCCAACAGCTCGCTGGCAGAGCTGAAGACACAGCTGGAGGAGTTCAAGGAGAAGTCCCAGAAGGAGATCACAGACTCCCAGAAGCAAGCCAAGGACTGGGGGGCAGAGGTGGAGAAGATGCAGTTCAGCATGGGCCGGCTGCAGGATGAGGTGGGGACAAGGGTTTGGTCCCCAGGGTTGTGGGTCCCAATGCCATCCCCTCTGTGTTTCCATGGGGAGGCTGGGGACATGTTTCAGGTGTGGTCACATCTCAGGTGGGGACATGTCTCATGAGGGGTCATGGGTTGGGTGTGGACACATCTCAGATGAGGACACATCTTGGTTGGGATGCATCTCACAAGGGCTCATATCTCCAGCGTGGGCACATCTCACCAGGGGAACACATCCTGGGCAGGGACACCTCTGATGATGAGGCACAGCTGACATGGGGACACCTTCCCTGGTGGCCTCAGGTGACACGGCTGAAGCAGGCACTGCAAGAGAGCCAGGAGGAGCAGGAGCGCATGCAGCTGGACAAGGAGCTGCTGCTGCAGCGCCTGCACAACCTGCAGCAGGAGATGGACACCAAGAGGCGCTCCCAGGATGATCGCTCACGGCACCTCAAGGCCATGGAGGTGAGAAACCCAACAGCCTCTCACTGTGTCCCTGCAGTGCTGGGTGCTGACAGCAAGGGGCAGAGCTGGTCCAGTAGCTGCCTTCTCCCAGTAACTCTGCCTTCTCCCCATAGCTCCCTCCTGGGCAATGCTGGAGCCCCCTGGGCCAGTTGGGCTTTGCTGGCCTGGAAGCCCTGCTGAAGCTCAACCCCCCTTTTCTCCCAGTACCCATCTCACTGGTCCCAGCTGGCTGGTGACCCCCTGCCCACAGTGACCCTTAGGCTCCATGCTGAGCCTTCTGCTCCCATCTCCTCACAGGAGAAGTCCAAGCGCCTGGAGGTGGAGCTGGATGAGGAGAGGACCACGGTGGAGCTACTGACAGAGAGGGTCAACAGGAGCAGAGATCAGGTATGGTGGGTGACTGGTGGTGGAGAGCTGAATTTCTTAGGTGGAACTGGTCATGGAGTTAAAGCCCCTGACACTGGAGGTGACCAAGCTGGTTGGGGCACCAGCCGTGGTTGAAGGAGCTGGGCACGAATCCAAGGATCCAGCAAATGAGAGGGTGAGGTTGGCTATGGGCACTACCTTGGGCTTCCATGACACCCACCTGCTTATTACCCACGGAGCCAGAGCGTGGCACGCGGGTGGGACTGGCACTGCTGCGGCTCGCTGGGCTTGGTGGCTCCTCCATTTAGAGCCATCAGGGAAAGGTGTGGCCCCACCTGAGATGTGTCTCCTCATGAGACACGTCCCAATGTAAGACATGCTCCCTCGTGTCCCCACCTGAGATGTGACCCCTTGTGAGATGTGTCCCCACCTAAGATGTCCCCTCATGAGACATGTGAGACATCCCCACCTCAGTTGTGCCCCTTCATGGGGCACATATCTTGTGATATGTGCCCACACTGGAGACGTGTCCCCTTGTGAGATATGTCCCATTGTGACACAGCTGTGGGCTCTATCTTGGCCAACCAATTCTTGGCCCTTTTGGTTTTGCTTCCTTGGTGGTCAAACCCATTCCTGCCCCCACAGCTCCCAGTCCAACCAGTATGAACCTTCCAGGGGGAAATGGCAGCCCCTGGTTTTCAGGCTGCTCACCAGAGCAGCAGGAATCAGTTTGGGAAGGAACCAAAATCCTCTCAGGGGGGTTTGGTGGCACCAATGTGTGTGGCTGGGGGGGTCCACCACGTATCACAGGAGGAAATGTGGGCCATGGACACCGTGGTGGCCTTGGTCTCTGAGCAGTAAAGCCAGGGTGGGCCACATCCTTGTCCCCAGATTGACCAGCTGCGGGCAGAGCTGCTGCAGGAACGCTCCAGCAGGCAGGACCTGGAGTGTGACAAAGTCTCCTTAGAGCGCCAGGTGAGGCTCAGCTGTAATGGGGCTAGGTCCAACTGCCATGGGGCAGCTGCAGCCCTCTTCCTGTGTGGGTCTGGGGCAAAGTGCCCTCAGTGTGGCTCTGCTCCTCTCTAGACCATTCCTGGGAGAGAGGTACCAGGTCCTCCAGAAGCTTCTCCTGAGGAAGAGGTTGCCCAGGGAGGCTGTGGCTGCCCCCTCCCTGGAGATATTCAAGGCTGGATGAAGCCTTGAGTAACCTGGGCTGGTGGGAGGTGTCCCTGCCTGTGGCAGGGGGTTGGAACTGGATGGTCTTGAAGGTCCCTTCCAACCGAACCCATTCCAGAATTCTGTGAACCCTTCTCCTCCCAGCTCTGGATGTGGTCCAGCCCATCCTCCCCAAGCCCCACCTCTGCTCCCATGGAGCCAGCAGGCATCTCCCTGGGGCAGAATTCCCAGGGGATCCCCCCTTTCCTCACAGCTCTGTGCCTGGGCTTGTGCTCCAAACCCTTGTTAGCCAACTCCCAGATGGATCAATGGGAACTGAGCTCCTGGAGCTGTTCTTGTTCCCAGGCCGGAACTGCTGCTGCCAAGAACAACACGGAGCTCCCACTGCTGATGTGGTGGCCACCATGGCTCCTGCTGCCTGGTGGTGATGCCAGGACATGGGGTGGGGAAGGGAGCTGGGTTTGGTGGTGCTTTGGAGAGACACTGGCACAGGTTACCCAGGAAGGTCATGGATGTCCCCTCCCTGGAGGTGTTCAAGGCCAGGCTGGATGAAGCCTTGAGCAACCTGGACTGGTGGGAGGTGTCCCTGCCCATGGCAGGGGTTTGAACTGGATGATCTTGAAGGTCTTTTCCAACCCAACCTATTCCATGAGAGGAGCTTGTTTGAGTGGGCTCTTGGAGGGACCTTTTGGGCCAAGGTGGGTGTTGAAGAGAGAGGAGTTAGGGTGCTGGGTGTCCTTGAGCTGGTGGAAGTTCCTGCACCCAGTTATCTCTGGCACATCCTGGACTCTGCCAGTGCCAGGACGGTTAATTGCCATTACATAACAAAGCTGCTTGTTAGGTCTTCTCCTTGGGAAAGGCCTCCTGGGCCCTGACTCACCACTGCCATTTACATAAGCCAGACTTGGAGCCTTCCCCATCCTGATGACAGTCCCAGTTGAAGTGGGACAAGTGACATGCTGGAGTGTGTCCAGCTGTGGCCATGAGGATGCTGGAGGGACTGGAACATCTGATGGGGAAACACCTGGGGGACTTTGATCTGGAGAGAAGCAGCCCCAGAGGGGACCTGATCAATGTTTGCAAGTAGGTGGGGGGCAAGAAGGAAGGGGCCAGGCTCTGCTCAGTGGTGACCCCTGTGATAGGACTGCGGGCAAAGAGCACAAACTGGACCCCAGGAGGTTCCATCCAAGCAGGAGGAGAAAATTCTGTGCTGTGAGGGTGCTGGAGCCCTGGAGCAGGCTGTGCAGAGAGGTTGTGGAGTCTCCTTGTCTGGAGAGCTTCCAACCACCCCAAATGTTTCTGTATGACTTGCCCTGGGTGCCCCTGCTCTGGTAGGAGGGTTGGACTGGAACATCTCCATATGTTCCTTCCAACCTCTGACATTCTCTGGATCCATTTTGGGCTATCCTCTCCCTGCAGAACAAGGAGCTGAAGAACCGCCTGGCCAGCTCCGAGGGGCTGCACAAACCCAGCAGCAGCATCCCCCAGCTGGAGGCACAGCTGGAGGAGCTGCAGGACAAGCTGCAGGCAGAGGAGAGGTACCAGCCATGGAGACCCTCACCTCAGGGGGGACCTTTGCCCTCACTGGGTGCCAACCCCACCCTGTTGCTTAACCACAGGGAGAAGAGTGTCCTGCTGTCCTCCAACCGCAAGCTGGAGAGGAAGGTGAAGGAGTTGACCATCCAGATTGATGATGAGAGGCAGCACGTCAGTGACCAGAAGGACCAGGTAGGTGGTGGATGGCAGCCCTTGGAGACACCAAGCAGCATTGGGACACACCTCAGGGTGCTTGGCTCAACTAATCCAATGGGCACTGCACAGGCTGCCCAGGGAGGTGGTGGAGTCCTCATCCCTGGAGGTGTTAAACAAACCTGTGGCCATGGCACCTGGGGCCCTGGTTTGGTGGCCATGGTGGTGTTGGGTTGATGTTGGACTGGGTGACCGTGGAGGTCTTCTGCAACCAAAGCAGCTCCATGACTCTGTGAGTGTCCCTGCAGCTGAGCCTGCGGGTGAAGGCCCTCAAGCGCCAAGTGGATGAGGCAGAGGAGGAGATTGAGCGGCTGGAAGGTGCCCGCAAGAAGGCACAGAGGGAGCTGGAGGAGCAGCATGAACTCAACGAGCAGCTGCAGAACCGCATCAAGGCACTGGAGAAGGAGGCTTGGTAGGGGACACAGGGCTGCAAGGGAGGTTCTCAGCCCCTCAGGGAGTCCATGCAAGTTCAACAACTTCAGCAATGACATAGCAAGATTGAGGCACCCTCAGCAGGTTTGCAGATGGCACCAAGCTGAGTGGTGAGGCTAAGAGTGAGGGCTGGGATCCATGCACAGGCTGAGAAGAACTTCAGGAGGTGCAACAAGGCCCAGGTCAAGGTCCTGCACCTGGGTCAGGGCAACCAGGCTGGGGGTGATGAGATTGAGAGCAGCCCTGCTGAGAAGGACATGGGGTTGCTGGGGGTTGAGAAGCTGACAGGAGCCAGCAATGGGCACTGGCAGCACAGGAGGCCAAGGGCAGTGTGAGCTGCATCCAAAGCAGTGTGGCCAGAGATGGAGAGAGAGGATCCTGCCCCTCTGCTCAGCTCTGGGGACACCTCACCTGCAGTGCTGGGTCCAGCTGGGGGGCCACCAACTCAAGAGAGAAATGGACCTGGTGGACAGGGTCCAGAGGAGGCCACCAAGATGAGCAGAGGGCTGGAGAACCTCTGCTGTGGGGACAGGCTGGGAGAGTTGGGGCTGTTCAGGCTGCAGAAGAGAAGGCTCCAGGCAGACCTTAGAGCAGCCCTCCAGTAGCTGAAGGAGCTCCAGGAGAGCTGGGGAGGGGCTGTTCAGAAGGGCTTGGGGTGATGGATGAGGGGCAGTGGTTTGGAACTGGAGCAGGGCAGATTTAGGTTGGACATCAGGAGAAGTTCTGCACCATGAGGGTGGGGAGACACTGGAACAGGTTGCCCAGGGCTGTGGTGGAGACCTCACCCCTGGAGACATCCGAGGTCAGACTTGCAGTGTCCCTGAGCAGCCTGCTCAAGCTGGAGGCGTCCCTAGGGGACAAGATGCTCTTGGAGGGTCCCTTCCAACCTGATGCATTCTGTGATTTTCTGATCTCCAAGCTGGATTACGGAGGGTGTCTCAGCCCCATTCCCAGGCGGGATGGGGGGGTGTCTCAGCCCTGTCCCCTCACTCCCCCACCAGGCGCAAAGCTACGCGCTCGGCCACCGATTCCTCACTGCAGGATGACCCCCTCAGCTCGGATGATGAAGAGTTCGACAGTGCCTACGGCCCTTCCTCCATCGCCTCGCTGCTCAATGAGGCCAACCTGCAGACCAGCTCCTGCTGACCCCTTCCCACCCCACCCCAGAGCCCAGCTGTGTTCCCAGAGCCGTCCGAGAGGGTACTGGCAGCAGCCACTGCTGTGGACGAAGGCAAACACTCTCCTCCTAGCACCCAGCTGCAGGAAGCTGCTGCTGCAGGAGTGGCAGGATAAGGACCTCCAGCTGGGCATCGTCTCAGCTCTTCTCCTCCTTACAGATCTCAGGGTGCCTTGGCACTCTGGCTGTTTGCTGGGGGCAGCCACTGGCTGCAGCTGGTGCCCCCATTGGCGACTGGATCCCAACCCTGGGGTCCAAGATCCTGTAATCCCTGGAGGACCAGGTTCTTGTGGGGACATCTGGAGGGGTCCCCATGGCACTGGCCCCTCCTGGTTTATTTTTCTATGACCCTCACCCCCTGTCCTCCCCCCTTCCCAAGTGGTGTTTTCAATAAACCCCAGCATTTTAACACCAGTGTGTCTCCGTGCAGCTGCAGGCACAGTCTGGCACAGGCTGTGGCACATTTGGCTTGGTGACACCCAGGCATAGGGAAATGCAGCTCCTGTCACGCTCTGCTGGATCTGGCCTGCAGATAAATCCTTGTTATCACTAATTAACAAGAGTGGGAGCCTTGCCAAGTGCTAATTAGCACCAGTGCGGTGATTGGCAGCTGGTTACAGCAGTTCCCTTCCGTGGCCTCCAGTGGGGCCGAGTTTGTTCCAGTGCCAAGCCCAAGCAGGGCTGGCATGGTGCCCAGGGACCCTGCCAGCCCAAGTATTGTTGCCTCAGTTTCCCCTCCTGCTGCCCAGTGAGGTTTAACCAAGCTGGAGCCAGCAGGGATGGACACAGTGTCCCCTCTCTGCTCACTACCAGGGAATGGACATGGTGATGACACCAGGGACACTGCTGTCCCTTCTCTGGTCAGTACTGACCAGATCTTTGTGTAACCCCCACTCAGGGCTGTGCCAGGCACAGCGTGCTCCTGGTCCTGCACCCACAGCGTCCACACTGCAGCTAAGCCAGGCCGGTGGAACCGGTTCTGTCCTCAGCCTCTCCCGGCCATGCGTGTTGGAGCTGAGGTCAACCACAGACCCCACCCTCTGCCTCAGTGTGCCCAGTGAGGTGATAGCAACCCCCCATGGGCTGGTGGGGGGCTCAGGGGCCACAGGCTGTTCAAGGTGCTGGTTGAGCATGACCAAAATTTGGCAGTCCCTGAGGCAGCAGCATTCTCCAGCCTGCCAAAGCTCCCCAAACCCACCCCAGGACAGGGATGTCCCCTGGCTGTCCCTACCCTGGGGCTGGAGCGTGGCACTGGTGCCCACACAGGGCTGGAGTGTGGCCCCACTGGCAGGGCTGGGGCTGGTGGTGGAGCTGAGGCCAACTGAGCTCATCACACAGGTATGTGGCAATTAGCACCCGCCCGGCAGTGAGGAGGCTGTTGGCACACCCAGGCCACCCAGTGTGGCACAGGGACACCTGCCCTGGCAATGCCCCATGCCCTGGCATGGGCTGAAGTGGTTGTGGCACCCACCACAGGTGTGCCTTTGAGGCTAGTGACCCCATGGATTTGGGAGAGGGCAGCCCTGTCACCCTGGTGCCAAATATTCCCCAGACGTGAGGGGAGATAGGACCTGGCATGGTTTGTGGCACCATGGTCCAGTTTGGAACACTATGGCATGGTTTGGAGCACTGTGACATGGTTTGGGACACCACAGCCAAGTTTGGGACACTGTGTCACAGTTTGGTACAGATTGGCAGGCCACAGCACTACTGGGCAGGCCCTGGCTTGGTTTGGGGTACCATGGCCTAGTTTGGGAAATCATGTCCCAGTTTGGGACACCATGGCAGGGTTTGGGACACCACGACACAGCTTGGCATAGCTTGACACAGCTTGGCAGGACTCAGCACTGCTGGGCAGGCCCTGGCTTGGTTTGGCAGAGGTGGGGGTGAAGCTCGGCAGGGCTTGTCGTGGCTTGGCACGGCCCCGGCACGGCTGACACTGCCTGGGCAAGGAGCGCCGAGGGCCACAGGGTCGGGGCGTGGTTAAAATATGGGGACGTAGTTAAAAGGGCAGGGGCGTGGCTGCGTGGATGGGGAGTGACTAAAACTAGGGGGCGAGGCCTATCCGGGAGCGGCAGGGGGCGTCTGGGGGCGTGGTGGGACGGGTTTGGGGCGTGGCTTTAGGAGCGGGCCGCGGGCCCGGGGCATGGTTTGTGCGTAGGGGGTGAGATCCAGGGGCGTGGCTTTCATGTCAGAGGCGTGGCTTGAGGCTGGGGGCGTGGTCCTTTAAAGCTGGCGGTGCTCGCGGCGGGTCTCACAATCGCGGCGGGGCCATGAACGGTGAGCAGGGTTGGTGCGCGGTGCTGGATGTGCGGCCCCACAGCGAGAGTCCGGTGAGCCCCCGAACGAGCCTCCCCTGGGCACCCCAGACCCTCGGGGCCGCCCCTTCCTTTCTCCCGGTCCTGCTGGTGCTGTCACCCGTGGGGCTAGATGCGGGGGCTCCCGTGGGTGAAGTGAGGCTGTGCCTGTCCGGGATTGCTGCTATAATTTTCCCCACTGGGTCCAGGCTTGCCCGGCAGCCATGGGGTGGTTCAGGGGGATCTGGAGGGGCTACACCCCCTCAGTGCCCTGGGGCTCCTCCCACTGCTGGTTCTGTGGCTGTCCCGTCCCTGCGACTCTTGCTGGTCCCATGCGTGGGGAACGGTGAACCCCACTGATGTGGGTAAGCATGGTGGAGCACAGCAAGGGACGCCGCAGTATCGGCACTGGGGTCCCACCATCACCCATCGTGCTTACGGGGGGCACAGGGTCACACACAGGTGTTGAGCCACCCCAAGCAGGCTGATTTTTGGGGTCTGCACCCTTTGAGCAGCGCCCCTAGTCCACGGCAGCAGGAGCCGCTGGCACGAGTCTGTTATGGCGCTTCCCTCCATTGGCTCCGGCAGAGCCTCGCGTCCTTCCCTTCCTTCTCCTTGGGTTTTCCCCACCGCCGACAGCTGCCAGGCCACCGCCGCGAGGACAGGCCCTGGGTGGGGCTGGCAGCAGCCCAGGCCCTGCCCCGCCGGCAGGACGCCCTGCGCGCCGCCCAGGGAGAAAAGCCGGCGGCGGCGGTGCCGCCGATTCAACTCTGCTCAGCTCTTGGTGACCAAAGGGATCCCCCAAAGGCACCAACGGCGGCAGGAGAACCGCGCCGGTGCCCGGCTGCTTTCCCCTCTGTGCCCGGACGGTGCCGTGCTGGGTGACTCAGCTCTGAGTCTCCCTTGGGAGACTCCTAATTCCCTGTAGCTTTCCCGGCCTTATAAGGAGCGCTGGCAGAGTAGGGCTGGTTTGGCTAATGGCTTCTTAGGGTGATAAGGCGCCTCGGCGAGCCCCAGACACCAGAGCTGTTTGCTGCTGATCCTCGCTGATACCCTCTGGGTCAGGTCAGGGCCTGTCCTGATGGGACAAACAGACGGATGGACAGACAGGACACCTTCCCTGTGCTTGCCCAATGCTGGTGTTGGGATCGCCAGCTGTGGGTCCTTGGTGCCACCTCTCCTCCTCCCAGGATGTGGTTGGGATTTGCCTGGTTCCTTCTTCCCCAGGAGCAGGGTTGGTGCCTCCCCTTCCAGACAGGCTTTTCCCAAATGGAGTTTTTGGGCTTGGAAGATGCAAAACAGACCAAAAGATTTCAAAGCAGCTTTGGTGTCCCTAAAGGCCCATCCTGGATGGCACCTGAGGACTTGGCTCTTGCCGAATGGTTGGACCCAAGGGGCTGTTAGGATTTTGGGAGCTCCTTTTTACAGGGCACTGGATGGGAGCATGGCTGCTCTGCCAAAAAGCCTTCAGCTGCTAGTGCCACCCTGCAGCAAGCACCAAACCCGGCTGAGCCTGCCTGATGCAGCTAATTGCCGAGGAAACCCAGGCTGGAGCAGGCTTGGGATGCAGGGTTGGGGCCTTAAGGAAGCAGTCTCTCACCCAAGTGGGTTTTTCCAAGCAGGAGACAGATCTGAGGTGCTTCATTACTGCCCACAGTGCCAAACCCTTCTGCTTGCTCTGGAAGACTACAGAGGGAGCCCCAAACCCACTGTCCTCTCTGCTTTGGTGCTGCCAACTGCAGTAGAGCATCAGCAGAATGGATTTAAGACCAGCCAGGAGGAAAAGGAGCAGGGTTGAGGGGTCCTCCTGGCTCCACTCCTCCTGCCCCAGCCCAGTTTGGCACCATGGAGCAAGAGGTTGGCATGTGCCAGCCTTGGGATCGCTCCAGGTTTATGTTTGGGGAGCTGCTTCAGGTGGAGACCAGACGGTGATGAAACACTGGCAAGAGCAGAGCCCAAAAAGAACCTTTTGAGAGCATCTCCATGGCTTGGGAGCTGAGCTGAAGGTGTCCTTTCCTCTGCTCCAGCCACCAGCTGCCAAGGCTGCTGCAGACAAGGTAGGCAGGGAGCGGTTTGCTGTCACCCACCTGTGGCTGCTGCCACTGCCTCCAGGAAGGATTTGCCGCACCCAAAACTTTGAGTCTCACCCATGGCAGTCCAGGGACCCTCACTCCAATGTCCACTTTGTGTCTCACCATCTTTCTGCCTCACCAGCACAGAGGAGGATGGTGATGGTGGAACCTTCCTATTTGCGTGTGTGGTTTCCTGGTGGTTTGACCTGAGGTTTCGTAGTGCCAGTGCTGGCTGGGGAGGCACCGGCTGCTGCCTGCTTCCTACCACAGCTGGTTGGCACTGGTGGCTCTGCCACAGGTTGAGGCAGGAGCTGCTTTGAGTGGAGTCTGATGGAGTTCAGAGATTCAAGGAATAGGTTGGGTTGGAAAGGACCTCAAAGCTCATCCAGTTCCAACCCCCTGCCATGGGCAGGGACACCTCCCAACAGCCCAAGTTGCTCAAGGTCTCATCCAGCCTGGCCATGAACACCTCCAGGGAGGAGGCAGCCACAGTCTCCCTGGGCAACCTGTGCCAGGGTCTCCCCACCCTCATTGGAAAGAATTTCTTCCTCTTCTCCCCACTTCCATCTTCAATCCATGGGGTGAAAGCTCCTGCATGCCAGCTGTGGCTGGTTTTGGTGGCAGGGATGGGAATGGCTGGCTCTTGGTTCTCACCACTGTGGATCTAACCTAGCTGACAGCTTTCTTTGGTTACCTCCCACCCTTATCCAGGTTTGGTGGAACAGGGATGGCCTTCCTGGGATCCTTAGACTGGAGATGAGGAAGAAATCCTTCACAGTGGGGATGAGGAGACACTGGTATAGGTTACCCAGGGAGGTTGTGGCTATCCCCTCCCTGGAGGTGTTCAGGGCCAGGCTAAATGAGGCCTTGAGCAACCTGGGCTGGTGGGAGGTGACCCTGCCCATGGCAGGGGGTTGGAGCTGAATGAGCTTTAGGGTCTCTTCCAACCTAACCCATTTCATGATTCTCTGATCCTGGTGCTTGCAAACAAAGCTGCAAGTGTGGAACCATGGAGGGACCCAGCTGGTGCCAAGGCTTCTGCCCTGCTGCTGCAATATTTGCTCCCTGCTGCCAGTTCCGGCCTTGCCCTGTGTCCCCTTTGGGTTGGGCAGCAGGATGGTGCTGAGCCATGCTTCATGTGGACACCTTCCTGTGGCTGAGAGCCCTTGGGGATGTTTGGCCAGGAGAGGAGCAGCCCCAGAGGGGATTTGCTCCTCTGGCTGCAAATATCTGAGGGGTAGGGGCCACTGGCCAGGCTCTGCTCAGTGGTGCCCAGGGCCAGAGCAAGGGGCACAAACTGGACTCCAGGAAGTTCTACCTTAGCAGGAGGAGAAAGCTGTTTGGTGTGAAGGTGCTGGAGGCCTGGAGCAGGATGTCCAGAAAGGTTGTGGAGTCTCCTTGTCTGAAGAGCTTCTAATCCCCCAAGATGTGTTCCTGTGTGCCCCTGCTTGGCAGTAGGCTTGGCCTATCTGATCACCAGGGGTCCCTTCTAACCCCGATCATCCTCTGAGTGATTTTTGTGCCCCATGCTGCTCCTTCTCCCATTTTTCTCCCTGAACTTCCCAACTCCTTGGGTCTGGCCAAGGAAAGCTTTCCCTGGAGGAGAAGCTGCAGACAAAGATCTGGCACTGCTGAGTGCCAGCCATGCCCAGGCCAGGTTTCTCTTGGCACATTGGCATGGAGTGGAGGAGTGAAGGGCCAGGGCCACGCGTCCCAGATCTGGGGGAGGTCTCCCAGTTTTCCCAGCAGCTGGAGTTGGTGGAGCATCACACAGCCAATGTTTTGGAAACAAGCAGATGGCTTTTTGGGGCTTGGCTGGCAAGGAGGGCACGTGGAAGTGCCAAGGGAGCCAGAAATGCATTGGCAGTGCTTTGGGAGGCTGACGTGGCTGGGGTGTGGCAAAGGGCAGGCATCCGGTGCTGCGTGGGTGCCCAGCCTGGCTCCGTGGTGCTGCCAACTGAGAGCTGCTGCCATGCACCTGGCCCTGGCACACTGAGAAGCTCCCATGGCATTCTGAGCAGTTCCTGTGGCTGTGGCACATTGAGCAGCTGCTGTGGCATGCTGAGCAGCACCCCTGTCCATGGCGTGCAAAGCAGCTCCCATGGCACGCTGAGTAGCTCCCATGGCATGCCAAGCAGTCCCTGTGGCACACCCAGCAGGTCCTGTGGCACACTGAGCAGCCCTGTGGCTGTGTCATGCCAAGCAGCCAATGTGGCAGACCAAGCATACCCCGCTTTCAGGGTCACCTTTAAGAAGAGCCATGAGTGCCAGCTGCCTGGACACCAGTGAGGTCTGACTGGGAGAAGGGGGGTTGTGCTGTGCCATGGGTACACCTGGTGCCAGTGTGGAGCTGTGGGTGGAGAGTGCCAACCTCATAGAGTGTTTCGGGAGCCCACATGCAGCTTTGGGGGTCTTGATACCTTCTGGGCATCTCCAAAGCTTGCTGAGTTCTGCAGGGTGGTGGATGTGGCTGAAATGGTTCTTTGGTGTGTGGCACTGGGGCTGTGCCCACAGAGAGTGGGCAGAGCTGAGCTGGGGTGTGGATGTCACAGTAGGGCATGGAGGCAGCTGAATCTGGCACCTCTTTGGTGGGTGGCTCTGGCAGGGAGGCTTTGGGTGAGGAGTTAAGTAGTGAAGAACTCCATGAACAGTTGTGGCTGTGAGCTCTAGTGCCAGTCTTGCTGGCAGCTGCCCACATGGGCAATGCTTGGCCAGGGCTGTGCCCACTGAGGATGGGCAGAGCTGGGTCGGGTGTGTGGATGTCACAGTAGGGCGTGGAGAAGGCTGAATCCAGCGAGTGAATCCTGGTGAATGAGCTGGGGGTGGCTGCCTTCACCCTTCTCTAGGGCTGCTACCAAGTCTGTGCCCAGTCCTGCCACAGCCAATGAGGGCTGTGAGGCCTGGCAGAGGTTGGCATGCGTAGAATCCAGCCTGGACTGCCTCAGCATTGGCTCAGCCACGGCTCCTGCAGGCCCTGATGGGGCTGAGGAAGGCTCTCTGCTAACCTCCTGGTAACCACAGCCTCACTTCACGGTCAGCAGCTCCAACCCATGGGGGAAGGGTGGTTTGTCCCGGGCTTGTTCCCGGTGCCAACCTGGCTCTGGGCTCATGCCAGGGCTAGACGTAAGGAGATTTCTCCTAGAGCCCAAACTTGCAGCTCAAAGCCATCTCCTGTTGTAGGACAACGTGAAGGTGCTGAGGCTGACTCTGCCCAACCAGCTGCCCAGGGAGCAGCGCCAGCAGGCGAAGCAGAAGGTGAGTTCGCCGCTCCGGGCTGATAACAGAAGAGTTTGGGTTAACAGGGAGCGGGGGGCGGGGCACTGGGAGCGGGGGGCGGGGCACTAGGAGCAGGGTTGGGCACTTTGTGCTCCGTGAACAGAATCTCAGTGGCTCAGTGCCACTTGCTGAGGCCATGCTCGGTGCCGCATTGCCCTGCCAAAGTTGCCAGGAACCGTTCTGGCCAGTACCACCTCTCTGAGGGCTCTGCTGCCTCTGTCTCCTGCAGCCAGTGGGAAAAGCCTTCGCCATGGTGGCCAACAGGTCCAGCAATGGTCACTCCCTGGCATCTGAGTGCATCAAGTCCAACGATGGTGACGAGGAGATCATCAAGGTTGGGTTCCTGGCACCATGGTGTCTTTCCAAGCCATCTTCTGTAGTGCTGAGGATGGCAAAAGGGGTGGGGGAAGGTGGCATCTCCATGGAGCTCCTGGTTGTGGTTGTGGGGGCTGCTCTGGTGCTGGGCGGATGCAGCAAGAAGCCACCCCTGTGGTAGCTCTGTGGGGTGGGGGTCATACAAGAAGAGAAGCAATCACAAAGGGGAAATTTGTGTCTTGGGAGCCAGTTGGAATCCAGCTAGGAGCTGTAGAATTCTGTGGGTGCTGGATTCCATGGGTGCTATGGGTGCTGGGTTCTGCAGGTTCCATGCATGCTGGGTTCTAGGGGTGCTACAGGCAGGTTAAGCACAAGGGGGGGAACTTGTGTCATGGGAAGCATTGGGCTTGGTGTCCTGATCCCTGTGGAGCTGGTTTGCTACTGGTGTTACTGGGCTGGGGGGAGTAAGTGGGATCTGACCAGCTGCCACCATCTCTCCTGGGCAGGTTTACCTGAAGGCTCGAGCTGAGGGCAGCATCAACCACAAGGAGCACATCAGCCAGCTGAAGAGTGAAGTTCGCTACATCCAGGAGGTAGCTCAGCCTGCAGGGGGGGCTGTGGCTCATGGGGGCACAGAGTGGACCCCAGGAGGTTTCATCTGAGCAGGAGGAGAAAGTTGTTTGGTGTGAGGATGCTGGAGCCTTGGAGCAGGCTGCCCAGAGAGGTTGTGGAGTTTCCTTCTTTGGAGAGATTCCAACCCCCCTGGCCACTGTGACCCTGGGCAGGCTTCTGTGGGTGCCCTGCTGGAGCAGGGGAGTTGCTGGAGGTGATCTCCAGAGGTCCCTTCCCACCCCACCACGCTGGGATTGGGGAATTCTGGGATTCTGTTCGGGCACAGCTGCAGCAGAGCCAAACTCTCCAGTTTGTTGACTTACCTGGCCAGGGCAGTTGTCTAATCAAGAGCCATCAATTAATTCAGCCTGACTAATTGCTCTGCTCCCTGGGCTGAATCTGAAGGGAACTGCAGAGGCCTTTTGCCCAGGGCTGTCCCCTGCCTGCCTGGGTGTGGCTCTGCTGCAGCCTCTCCTCCAGAGGCAGTTCCCTGGGTATGGCTCAGCTCCCAAAGTCGACTGGGTGCTGAGGCTTCTGCAGCATTAACCCTTCCCCCTGCTCCTGGCAGGGGATGATCTTCTGGAGAGCTGGCTGCATGGTGTGGCAGTGGGTGGATGTTGGGGTCTTGGGCAGCTTGGCCTTGGGAAATGAGGGGAAAAAGTGGAAAATTAAAATAATTCCACCATGGTATAGGTTGGACCTTAAAGGTCATCCTACTCCCTGCCATGGGCAGGGAAACCTCTCAGCTAGACTTGGTTTCTCAAGGCCTCACCCAGCCTGGGGTTTGGGTTTGCTCCCATGGAGGAGTTTCCATGCTGGATGCTGGCCCAGAGAGCAGTAAGGGATGGATGTGGTAGGGCAGGTCCAGATCTTTGACCTCATCCTTTGGATTGTGCCAAACTTAGTGGTTTTCACCCCAAAACACCCAGCCTGTCCCTGCTGCCTCTCACTGCACCCAGCCTGCCCGTGGCTGCAGCTCCAGGGGTACTGCTCACCCAGAGCTGGAGAAGGTGCTGCAGGTCTTGTGTGGAATCCTTCTCCATCCTAGGGCTTCAGCTCTTCTGGTCTGAGTTTTCCCAGAGCTTCCCCCAGCCCAGAAGGGAGCAGGAGCCTGGTTCCAAAGGGGTTTTTGTGGCCAGAGCTGAGCACAGCTTGGGCCCTGGTTTGGCCCTGCCAGAAGAGCTGAAGCAGCACCCAACCAGACAGCTCAACTTAATCCTGCATGTGGAAGCCATGGTGGTGGTACAAGACTGTCCTCACCATGGTGTGAAAGCCCTGAGGAAGGGCCGGATCCAGCTGGATCCCACTCAGGGATCACTCCAGGCTGTTGCCTTTGGGGGTTTGTTTATATTTCACCCCTGTTTTTTCCCCTCCTCACCATGGTGTGGGAGAAGCTGCTTGATGAGGATGGAGCTGCTGGCAGGCAGACCTGTGGTAGAGCCTCTCCCCTATCTTGAACCATCCCTGCAGGTGTTCAAGGCAAGGTTGGCCTCTCCACCTCATTGTCCACCCTCACCAAGGGTAGTGGAGGCCTGGAGCAGGCTGCCTGGAGAGGTGGTGGAGTCTCCATCTCTGGAGTCATTCCAAACCCATCTGGATGCCATCCTGAGCAAGCTGCCCCGGGTGCCCTGCTGGAGCAATGGGCTTGGACAAGATGACCTCCAGAGGTCCCTTCCAACCACACCATGCTGGGATGTGGGGACTGTGACAACTGCACTGCCCCACACTCACCACCACATCCCAGGGGCCTCCACCTCATTGTCCACCAGCCCCTGCTCTGGGCAAACTGGGCCAGCACAGGGAGCAGAAGACAATCCTGGGCTGGCTGTGGGCAGGACCTGCTGCTAACAATGAGCAGCTGTCTGGGGGACACAGAATGGTGCCCTTCTGGCATCTGCTATCTCTGCCAGTCACTGGTTTAAACTGGGAACCAGCTGGGGCTTGGCTGCAGGCTCTGGTGAGACACCAGGAGGTGCCCAGAGCAGTGGGCAGGGGCAGGATGCAGGGTGCTGGAGGATGGGGCAACTGAGATGGTTTGGAAATCAAATATCTGTGAACACCTTCACTGTGAGGGAGAGGAGACCCTGGAATGGTTGTCCAGAGAAGCTGTGGACACTTCATCCCTGGAGATGTTCCAGGCCAGGCTGGATGAGGCCCTGAGCAACCCGGGCTGGTGGGAGGTGTCCCTGCCCATGGCAGGGGGTTGGAGCTGGATGATCTTTGAGGTCCCTTCCATCCCAAGCCATTCTATGACCCCAAGGCTCAGGCTGACAGGGCACCAGAGTTGGTACCATGGCAGCGCTTGGTTTCTGGTGAGGTTGAGGGGCAGTGCCCATGGTGATTATTTATTGCCTCCCTTTGCCAGGCCAGAAGTTCTCTGAAGAAGCTGAGAGAAGGCCTTAGTGGTGAACTTGAGAACAGACAAGGAGCTGAAGAGTACCCGCAGGTAACAGGAGCCCTGCTGGGGTCTTCAGTTACATCAGTTCAGGAGGTGTCACCCTCAAGGTCAGCCACTGCTAGAAGAGGCCTTAGATGGAGCTGGTCAGGAGCCAGCAATGGGCACTGGCAGCCCAGAAGGCAAATCCTGGGCTGCAACCACAGCAGTGTGGCCAGGAGATAACAGAGAGCCCTTCTGCTCTTCTCTGGTGAGACCTCACCTGCAGTGCTGTGATCCCCAGCAGAAGGAGGACATGGACCTGCTGGACCATGTCCAGAGGAGGCCACCAAGATGGTCAGAGGCTGGAGAACCTCCCCTATGGGGACAGGCTGGGAAAGTTGGGGCTGTTTGGGCTGCAGACACCTTGGAGCAGCCTCCAGTACCTGAAGGGGGCTACAGAAAGCCTACAAGGACCTGAAAGGGCCTTCAAGAAAGCTGGGCAGGAGCTGTTCAGAAGGGCTCGGGGTGATGGATGAGGGGCAATGGTTTGGAACTGGAGCAGGGCAGATTTAGGTTGAACATTAGGAGAATTTCTGCACCATGAGGGTGGGGAGACATTGGAACAGGCCACCCTGTGGAGACCTCACCCCTAGACACGTCCAAGGTCAGACTGGATGTGGTCTCCAGCCTGCTCTAGTTGGAGGAGTCCTTAGGTGACAAGATAACCCTGGAGGGTCCCTTCCAATCTGATGCATTCTATGATCATGGAGGTGTTTGTGGGGACCAAAAGCCACCTCAGTTCCTCTGCCAGGTGGAACCCAAACCCCACAACCCAAGGAGGTAGGGAGGGAAGGCTCTGGCTGCCCAAAAGTGCTGCTGCTTGCTCCTTCCAGTGGGGATTGAGTTGCTGTGGGACCCCAAAGCCAGCTCTCTACATAGGGCCTCAGTGGTGCATGTGGTTGGGCTGGCTGGCGTCACATCCCTGTCCCTCTGTCCTTCTGATGCAGGATACACTGGAGAGGCAGAATGGGACCTGGCTGCACCACGAGAGGCGGCCTGAGGACTGCTGGGAGGAGCAGGTAGGGAGCTGAAGAGGGGTTGGTGCCATGAGAAAGAACTAGCTCCAGCTGGACATCTTCATCCCAGCTGCTGACATCCAACCTGTTGGGCACCCACTGGCTGCTCCAGCTCAGCCTCCAGGCTGTGTGTCAGGGTGGCAGCAGTGGAAATGGGAACGCTGGGATTTAAAGCTCAGCACATGGCAGGCTTGGAACAGGAGGGGAAGCAGGAACCTTCCACTGGGAGCTCTTCCTCCAGCTCTTTGGTTTTGCCCTTGCTGGAACAGAGGCTTGGGGTTGGCATTTTGGGCATTGGCCCTGGTTGAGGTTGGGTTGCAGGGGTTCGGGTTGTCCAAGCAGGCACCCTGCAAACAGGGCTTAGAAGGCAACCAAAGGGCTGCTGCCAAGAGTGTCTGAAGGGTTCGAAGCTGTCAGCCAGGAGGTGGGGGACAGCACCTTTGGCTCTGTAGAGCTGAGCAGTGATGTTGGCAGGCTGTCACCAGCAGAGCTGCCCCCAGTGGGGTTGGAAGGCTCCTTTGACGCCTCCTGACTGCTTGCCCTGCCCTCTTGCCGTGGTGTCTGGGCAGGAGGAGGCTGAGTGCTCAGGTGAGGATGTGGAGAAGATTCGCCAGACAACCAGGAGGCTCTTCAGCAAGCTGCAGGAGGCTGAGCAGAGGCACCAGCTGGAGAAGAAAGCCTTTGAGGTGACCCCACTGCACCTATTGCTGCGGGGAGAGTCTTGGGTTTGGTGGATTTGGGTGGGTTTTAGTTTTGGGGTTGTTTTGTTGTTGTTTTTTTTGAAGCCTGAGAAGCTGCAGGGGTTGGCGACAAACTGAGCCTGAGGCAGCAACAACAACCAGCAGCCCAGAGCCAGCCCTGTGCTGGGCTGCAGCCAAAGCAGGGAGAGCAGGGAGGGGATTCTGCCCCTCTGCTCTGCTCAGACCTCACCTGCAGCACTGCAGCCACTTCTGAAGCTTCTCCATTGCAGCTTCTCCCTGGAGTTGCTGGACAGAGGCCAGAGAAGGCCACCAAGATGAGCAGAGGATGGAGAACCTCCCCTGTGTGGACAGGCTGGGAGAGTCGGGGCTGTTCAGCCTGGAGAAGAGAAGGCTCCAGGGAGACCTTAGAGCAGCTTTCAGTACCTGAAGGGGCTCCAGGAGAGCTGGGGAGGGATTTTTTTACAAGGTCTGGGGGTGCCAGGATGAGGGACAATGGCTTTGAGCTGGGAGAGGGGAGACTGAGCCTGGAGATGAGGAAGAAATTCTTGAGAGTGTGAGGGTAAGGAGACCCTGGCACAGGTTGCCCCGGGAGGCTGTGGCTGCCTCCTCCCTGGAGGTGTTCAAGGCCAGGCTGGATGGGGCCTTGAGCAACCTGAGCTGGTGGGAGGTGTCCCTGCCCATGGCAGGGGGTTGGAACTGGATGAGCTTCCAACCCAACCCTTTCCATGACTCTATCAATCCATGGTTTGTGTTCCCAGGGCTGTTTGGCTTCTCCTGGCAAAGCAGCAGGCTTGGTGTGCACCATCAAAATGCTGTGGGGGATTCCAGAGCTACCCAGACCCCTGCCAACTGGTGCCCACTTGAGTCTGAATTCGGACACCCAAGCTTCCCCAGTTTAAACGCTCATGAACCACCTGGGTTGGAAGGCAGTGACCCCAGACCCTGCTAGGCCTCTCTGACCTCAGGGATGTTGGGGGGGTCAGGGGGAGCAGCACAGAGACACACACCCCCCCCCCCCGCCAAGATCATAGATTCATGGAATGGGTTGGGTTGGAAAGGACTTTTAAACTCATCCAGTTCCAACCCCCTGCCATGGGTAGGGACACCTCCCACCAGCCCAGGTTGTTCAAGGCCTCATCCAACCTGGTCTTAAAGGGCTGAGGTGGCCACAACTTCTCTGGGCAACCCCTTCCAGAGTCTCACCACCCTCACAGATGTCCTCAAGACGTCACAGACCACCCCAAGATGTCCCAGCAAGTCAAGACTATGGTCTCAGGCCCATTGCTGGCTTACTGTAGCCATGCTTGGTGGCTGAGTTGTCCCTCAGAATTCCTCTGTGGGGCTGTTTGCTAGGGACAGGGAGGAGTGAACTGGGAGGCCCCAGGACCTACCGTGTGGTCTCCTGAGCTGTCAAGTGGTGCTGCTGAAGCCACCACCAACTTCAGTCCCCTCCCTTCCTGGGCCCTGCTGATTAATTGTCCCCTTTGGTGTATTTGGAGTGACTGCTCACATCCTGGATGGGCTGAGCTTGCCTGTGTCACCCACAGCTCCCAGTGCTGGTGGCACTGGTGACATCCTGTTCACATCCTGTCCCACAGACCAAACAGGTCCTGGCCAGCCCAGGGGCTTCTCTGTGGTGGGACAGGGGGTGACATCCACTGGGGCAGGGGTTTGAAGCTTCCTCTGGCATGGGGATGTCTGCCTGCCCTGAAGACATCTGTCCTACTGAGGAGGGTCAGTCTGGCTTGGTGGCACTTTGGGGTCTCTGGTCAGCTGTGGTGCCAAGCCTGGGCTTGGAGCCTGGATGGAGACCCCAGGGAAGGCAGGGATGGGTGCTGGGCAGCTGTTGATCTGCCAGCACTGCCCAGATGTTCTCAGTGCCTGAGCCTCTTCCCAGCTGCCTTGGACACCCACACGGGCAGCTTGTCCTTTCTCAGCTCCCACAGCTCCTTGGGCAAGTGGCCTGAGAGAAGCCCCAGAGCAAAGGCGTCTGGAGGAGCTTTGATGGCTGCAGAGCTCCAGCTCTGACTCCTTTGAAGTGCTTTGAAGCTGGGGAGCTTCCTGAGGCAGCTCCTGTCTGAAGCACAATGGGCTGAGACACCCCCGGCCTGCAGCAGAGGGCTTGGAGCCTGCTGAGGCTTCCAGCTCCACCATGGCTTGGGTGTCCTGGTGAGGGTCAGAAGTTGCAGCATCCCCATCTCATTGGCAGAGGACGGTGGCCCAGTACCAGGAGGAAGCAGAGCAGAGGAGCTGTGCCCTGAGGAGAGCAGAGAAGAACATCTTGGAGAAGGAGGTACAGGTGGAAGAGCTGCAGAGGCTCCTGGCAGAGATGGAGAAGGTACCAGCC